>NC_142096.1:24283768-24441518 GCF_054644295.1 Miniopterus natalensis
TGCCCTGACCAGGAATCGAATCCCAATCGCCTGGATCCTAGGTCGATGCTTAAGCGCTGAGCCACACCCAGCCGGGCTGTTTTTCCTTTTTAAAAAATGAGGAACTCATGAATTTTTAAATATACCTGATTATGTTTCAATGAATCTTTGTCATTCTTTTTGATACTTTTATTATGCTACCTTGGATCTTTGGGAGTCCCTTAAAGTTTGCTCCTGTCTCTTTTTGGCCCATCCCATTATTATTATTATTTTATTGATTGATAGATTGATTTTAGAGAAGAAGAAGGAGAGAGACAGACGACATCGATTTGTTGTTCCACTCATTTATGCATTCATTGGTTGATCCTTGTATGTGCCCTCACCAGGGATGGAACTTGCAACCTTGGCTTATCGGGACAACTGAGCTACCCAGCCAGGACCATCCCATTAGTTTTTTTATAGCTCCCTTGGTTCCTAGCACAAGAAGATATACCAGGTCCATCTGCTATATTTTTGGCCCCAGGCCAGGAATCAGCCATTTCCCCTGAGGAGCCCTGGTTCCTGTTAGTGAGAAATTATATTTAGCAATCACAGTCTGGATAGTAAAAGTGCTCATTGTTTTATATCTTTTCAGTGGCAATAGCCAGGAAATGTGTGTTTTTTAGGAAAAATTATTAGCTCATAATGATATTTTTAATTAAAGTGTAAGGTTATAAGGGTTTTGCATCCTTAATTGTATATTTAAATCTCTTTTATGCTTAAAATTTTGGTTTCTAATAAAACTAACAAATAATGTACTTGATTTACCTTACAAATACACAAATAATGCAAGTCCAGTTGGATCTGCAGTTTTTATTAATACCATTTTTATATTCTTACTAGATTAATATAGTGCTGAAGTTAACACATTTACCTCCTCTGCCAAGTTATAGTCTTAATTTTTGTGAGTTTCCACTTGATTATACATCTCAAAGATTTTATATGATGCAAGGAATTGTGATTGCAATGACAACTGTAACCAAGTATACACAAGGAGCAAGATTTCTTTGTTCAGATGAAGCATGCCCTCTTTCAAAAGGTGAATATTAAAATATAAAATCAAAACATTAAGTAATTTATTGTTTAATTCTAAATCATGTTTACAATTAGTTCTAAAACATTCACAGATTAGAAAGAATGTTAGAAAATTTGGTATCTCCCAATGTTTATAAATTGAAATGCATTCATTTTTTTCCCTCCTCTCACATCAACTTAACAGGTACTTTTGTATTGCTGAAGTACTTGTTCTTCTCCCATTGATTCATGAGTGTTTGTTCATGCTTTCCTACTCCATGCAATATCCTCTCTCAACCCTTTGGCTTAACTTCAGTCCTTCTCCAGGACATCTTTCCCATTCATCCCCACCTCTCATTGCATTGGATGCCCCTCCTCTCTTCTCTCTGAACAGTCTGTAAGTGAAACGCTGCATACAGAAATTATGTTTCTTATTGCTGCCTATTGAAATTGTGTGTATCCATATACCCGGTGCCTTAGCACAGTGTTTGGCAAGAAATAGCCCTGCAATAAATGTTAATTGAACTGCTCTGAACCCACATGAAAAATTGAATTAATTATACTTTGAATTAAATTAATTCTAAAGGACTGAAAATGGATAACTAAATTCAAAAGCAAATTTAGCTTACTTCTGTTTTCTTTTTTTCAGGATTTCAGTATATAAGAGTGCATGTGCCTGGTGCTACAGAATCTGCAACAGTAAGAAATGACTTTTTGTGTAATCTGTGTTCATCTTCACTTCAAGAAGACAGAAAATTTAGAGTACTTGGTGGTAAAAATGCATTTACATTTGTAATTTCAATTTTAAAAGTAGTGTCTGATATTTTAATGTGGAAATTAAATTGAATATATATTCTAATAACATTCTTTTTTGCCCTTTGCTTTAAGATAAACAGATAGTTGAAATAATTACTGCAAAAGCACTTCATGCTTTTCAAGGATGTCCTAACAACCAGGCAGTTAGGTTTCAATCTCTTACAATTTTCCTAAGAGGTAAGTTCTGTTTGAACTAAAAGCAAATTGCTATCAAATATGTAATTGACTTGCTTATGCTTTTGTATTATAAACAGCACTTCTAAGAGTTGTCCCCCTTTATCTATGGTTTCACTTTCCATGGTTTCAGTTACTTGTGGTCAACCATGGTCTGACAATATTAAATGGAAAATTCCAGAAATAAACAATTCATAAGTTTTAAATTGCATGCCATTCTGAGTAGCATGATGAAATCTCCCCAGATGTGAATTATCCCTTTGTCCAGTGTCTCCCATGTTGTACACGCTTCCTTCCCGTTTGTCACTTAGTGGCCATCTAGGTTATCATATCAACTGTCAAGGTATCACAGTGCTTGTGTTCAAGTAAGTAATGCTTATTTTACATAATAATGCCACATTCACTTAACTTTTACGTATAATGTTATAATTGTTCCATTTTATGATTAGTTATTGTTAATCTCTTACTGTGAATAATTTGTAAATTAAACTTTATCATAGGTATGTATGTATAGGAAAAAACAGTATAAATAGAGTTTGGTACTATCTGTACTTTCAGGCATCCACTGAGGGATCTTGGAACATATCCCCCACAGATAACGAGGAACTGCTTAGATTAAGAATGAAAGGTCAGCCCTGGCTGCTTGGTTAGAGTGCTGGCCCACAGACTGAAGGGTCTCAGGGTCCATTCCTGTCAAGGGCACATACCTTGGTTCCAGGCTCGATCCCCAGTCCTGGGGCGAGTACAGGAAGCAACCAATCAATGTGTCTCTCTCACGACAGTGTTTCTCTCACTCTCTTTCTCTCTCTCTCTCCCTTCCACTCTCTCTGAAAAGCAATGGAAAAACTATCCTTAGGTGAGGGGGAAAAAAATTTAAAAAAAAGAATACAAGATCATCTTATTCTTGAGTGTTTTAAAGAGTCATATATACCTATGTGTGAAAAAAGCTATTAGGTCCTATCTGTCCCAAGCACTATGCTAAGTCTCAAGGTGATAATTATTTATGATAATGATCTTCCATTATTCTATGTGTATAATCCTATGTAAATATTGGAGTTGTTATTTTAGAATATAGGCTTCATGAGGGTAGGGACTTAGGTTTTTTACTGCACATAGTAAAAAGTCAATAAATATTTGTTAAATGAATGAATGAGCATTGACATATGGCTGACAGTTGAGAACTGCAGGAGTAAAGAAAGACCTGTAGTAGACAGAATCTGCCATGAAGGAGGAAATTATAATCAGTATCAATCATCCAGGGAAGAGGTGAAAAGCCAGAACTGTGAAAGTGATAGGGTTCACCCTCTTTTTTGGGGCTAAAGATGGAGGAATTAAATTGTTCAGAAAGATAGATCTTGGATGTTATCTATAGGAAAGTCAAAGAGTTAGGAAAGTAGAGACTCATACAAGAACTCTTCACTATGGCCTGTCAAGGATGAGACAGGTATGTAAGCCTAGATGATAACAGGTAATTTTTACATAGCAGTTACTATGTACCAGGCACTCTTACATATACAACCCATGTAGACACAGCAACCATATCAATAGGTTCTATTGTTATCTTCATTTTGCAGTGTGGAAACAGATACAGAGAAGTTAAGTAAGTTACCAAAGGTAATACAGCTAATATATGGCACAGCCATGATTTAAACTCAGGCATTTCAATTGCAAAATATATGCTTTCAACTACTTCATTCTATTATATACTATATATAAACCATACATTACAATATATAAATATAAGTGGCTATCCAACTTATATTTTAGTAGAAACCCCTTTCTGCAAATAAACTCTTACATAGAACCCAAATAAATTTTTAAAAATTAAATGAATAAAAGCAGGCCTTTTGGGGGTTCAGATCAGAAGAGATAACCAGACTTCCCAGACTCCTTTCTTCCTCTTGACCTTTCCTTGACTTCAGAACACATCCATCAAACTCTAAGATTCTATGACACCGTTAAAAAACTATTCATTTTTATTTTCCCCTTATAATTCATTCTTTATCATTTAGTTGGTTTTTGTTGTTGTTAGTTTGGTTGGTTGGCTTTAGGTTTTTATTTTCTCAACTCTTGAGGCTGATTCTTCTCTTCCAGGTCTGCAAGGTATACCAGTATGCTCTCTGGGGCTTTTAAAAAAACTCAAACAAAATGAGCAAGAGAGGAAAGAATAAAAAATGAAGATCACTGTTTGGTCTTCACAGAGAAGCTAGTTCTTGTTTCTCCTTGTGAACCTTTCTTTCACAGCTTTGCAACTACCAGCTTCTAACTGTGTAATGGAGGATCACGATTTTTGGTGTATGTTTTTTAAATAGAATTTGAACTTGTGCAAGGTCTTTGCCCAATATATAGGTGTGAGAGAAGAATCTAGTATAGTGCAGGAGGGTAGATTTTGGAGATAGGCAGACCTAGATGTGAAATTCAGTTTTGGTACTACTACTATTTAGCCTCGTGCAAGTCACTTAACCTCTCAGTTTCTTCATATATAAAGTGGGGATACCCTGCTGGCATGGCTCAGCAGTTGAGCATTGAACTATGATCCAGGAGATCTTGGTTCGATTCCCAGTCAGGGCACATGCCCGGGTTTCAGGCTCAACCCTGGGGCATGCAGGAGGCAGCCGATCAGTGACTCTCACATCACTGATGTTTCTCTTTCCCTCTCTCTCCCTTTCCCTTCCTCTCTGAAATCAATAAAGACATTTAAAAAAATAAAGTGGTGATTACAATATCTATCTTACAGTTTACAGTTGGATGTATAAAAAGTACCTTGCCTATATTATAGGTAGTAATAATGCCTTTTAAAATTGTTTTCTTCCCAAATAAAAGTATTACCTATAAGGTCATTTTTATTAACATTTCTTGTCATTTAATGCAAAAATATTTTATCTTAAATAGAATGATCTCGTTTTTCCTTTTGACTATATTATAGGAGACTACCTAGTTGCTATGTCACATGCTCCTTGAAGTTAATTCATCATTGCCTATAAATATCAAAATTTATTAGCAATAAAATTACCTCAATTTGCATTATTAACACCAGTCTATGTGGATATTATACTAAACAATAGTAAATACTTTATAACTAATTCAACTACTGAATTGTTACTAGTTCTAGATCTTTGAACCATATGATTATGTACAAGTTTCATTTAGTAAACACATATTTTCTTTTGTGTTTAATAATTTTAGATGAATCAGTGAATAAAATGAATATAGGAAATGAATATAAAATTATTGGAATTCCAACTTGTGTAAAAACTTTACAAACTTCTGTCTGTATAGAGGCAAATAGCATCACTTTTTACAATCCAAAAGGTAAGGAAAATGTTAGTATCATATATTGACAAATACTTAAATTTAAATCCATTTGTTTAGGAAATAAGTATTGGTTGCCTATGTGCTGGGCACTCTTTTAAGCACTAGGGATACAGTTGTGGTCAGGACAGTTAAGGTTCCTACTCTGAGATCAGATGGTAGACAGCCAGTAAACCTGCAAACTAATCAATAAGACAATTTCAGATAATAAATGCTGTGAAGGAAATAAAACAGGATAATGTAGAATCTTGCCCACAGGAAGTCTTTTTTCTTTTTGGCTAAGCCTTATTATTTTTAATTAGCAATGAGAAAAGTGTTTCAGGGTACCAGGAGTTAGAAATTAGTCAAAAGGTTTTTCTACCCTAACCTTTATTTTCTAGCCTTAGCTAGATCTTGGCTTGTGATCTAAGAAAGAGAGCCCAATAAAATAACATCCTTTTCTTATCTGAGTTCTTAACCAATTGAGATATATGACAAAAGAGAAAGGCAGATGGGTGCCAAAATATCACCTTTATTACTGACAATTTCTTTAACAACTTCAGTATAATTAAGCAATAGGTAAACAGGTAAACAAAAGTGGAGAGTAGACTTACTTTTTTAACTTAGCACACAAATATCTAAATGTAGGAAAGGCTGGTTAAATCTTGAATAGAGTTACATTTTTTTAAGAATCCCTAGAAATCCATCTGCAATAACAGAGGCCTAAGTTGACTTTAAATGCAAGTTGATTCTAGATACTTCTCCTTATTTTGAAGAGGAAGCTTCTTAACAAAATAAAAATATTGAAGAAAAGCACTAATTAGTGGACAGTATACATTTTAGTGATCTTTTAAATATTTTCTGCTGGGAGGTGTTTCAAGATTTATTGATTTAGTAGCAGGATATGACATATGTAGGTGGAAACATGTGCTTTTTCATGCTGAACTCCAGAATTAGGCAGATTTAACCACCCAAATGTGGCAAGAACTACACTAAGGTAGTCCTTTCTTGGTCCATGGGCATGGATGAGTAGAAGAAATCATTGCTCTATGATGGTAGCCCAAGAGGAAGGAGAAAGGGACTGGGGTATATATGCACAGCTATTCCTCCCAAACTGACCAATTCTATTAAATCACTCATCCCTTTCAGGAGTCGGACAGTGAGGAGTGGAGGTCTGGAATGTTACTGTATAGTACAGTACAATGCTTTCAAAGGAATAGAATATAAATCTTCCCTTTTAAAATCTTAATTAGATTTATTTATTCATTCATTCATTTATTTATTTATTGTTAAGAGTATTACAGATGTCCCCCATTTTCCCCCTTTCACCCCTTCACCCACTTCCCACCCCATCCCAGGCTTTCACCACACTATTGTCTGTGTCCATGGGCTAAACTTATATGCGTATAAGTTCTTTGGTTGATATCTTCCCCGATCCCCCTACCTGCTTCCCTCTGAGATCTGTCAGTTTTAACAGTAACAAACATTTCCCATTCTGCTTTTTAGCCCTCACTAAAGGTAGTGTTATTTCAAACATAGAAATACAGAAGCAAACACTGAAATACAGGAACCCTGCGATCTGGCTTTGCTCACATAGGTCTTAAAAGGAAAGGAATGAGCCCTGGCCGGTGTGGCTCAGTAGTTTGAGAGCACCGAAGGGTCTGATTCTATTCCCAGCCAAGGGCAGGTACCTGGGTTGCAGGTCCCATCCCTGGCCCAGTCAGGGCCCATGCAGGAAGCAACCAGTCAATGTATCTCTCTCACATTGTTTCTCTCTCCCTCTCTTTCTGTCTCCCTCCCTCCATCCCTCCCTTCCACTTGCTCTAAAAATCAATGGAAAAAATACCCTGGGATGAGGATTCACAAAAAACAAAAAACAGAAAGAAAGGAATTTGCTTGCAACGCACAGCAAATCTATATGGACGCTTGGGGTGACTGCTTCATTTTATTGCATTTCCTGGGATAAAAATGATAGACCAGAGCGACCTCCAATCATAATTTAATATTATTATAAGAATTTGAATATGGCATCATTAAAATAACTGTAATCTGATAATATCTTAGATAAACAGAATTGGACATCTATAATGTCATTTTCTTGTTTTAAAACCCTTTTTAACATGTATGTGTTATTATTTACTTTCAGTTCCTTCAGGAATTAGTGACAATTTCAGGTGTCTCCTCTCTTTGACTTCCAGCTCATGCTGGAAGTTTACAGCAATACTTGCCAATATCTTTGCATCGCACATTGTTCCTCCTGGGACTTACAATTTTCTCAAGCTCTGTTTGCTGATGAGTCTAGTACAGACAAGAGACTGTAACAAGGAACTGGAAGATTGCCTGGATATTTTAATTATAACAAGTGATACTCTACTTGTAGACAGGTAAAATAGGTGACATGAATTTTTTCATATAATAAATTGGTCACAGAGTTGCATAAATCCTTTCCATGAGCATTATTACAAGACAAATATTTAGGATTTATCTGGGCAAAAATAAACTTTTATCAATAAAGTTCAAAACTTTTAAAACATAAGTTGAGAAGTGGGATGTTTGCTTTCAATATTTTCAACCTATTTCCCCACTCAGACCTTTACAAATAAAGGTATCATTCTCAGGCTTCCTTTCCCCCAATTCCTTACCTTAGTGTTCTGTTTTTGTACTTTGTTTTCATTTTTAAAATAAGCTCCTCTCTAAGAGCCAACAAGCCATTTTCTTATTTTTCTTTAAGATTCCATTCGGTAATACTGACTCACTGTACCCAAATAAGGCTGTCAAAAGTGCCCAAACTACTGTTTTGGGAGTATCATTCTGACATTGGAATAAGCCTTTATTCAGCATTTTGGGGCTCCTCACTGGCAAGTACTCTTTTAAAAAGTTACTTAAAGCCCTAGCCGGTGTGACTCGGTTGGGCGTCGTACTGGGCACTAAGGGATTGGCTGTTTGATTCCCAGTCAGGGCACATGCCCAAGTTTCAGGGCTGGATCCCTGGTGGGGGGCATGCGGGAGGCAACCTATCCATGTTTCTCTCTCACATTGATGTTTCTCTCCCTCTCCCTTCCTCTCTCTCTAAATATCAATAAAAATATATTTTTTAAAGGTACTTAAATATTCAAAAAGCTAGGAATATGCTTATGTTAATATCTTATATGCAATTGTAAAGAAAAAATATATAGAAGGAATTTAAAATTAAAAGAATAAAATTCAAATTAAAAATTCAAATGTTTTTGCTAAAATTAAATTGCAATGTAAATATGGAACCACTGCTCTATCTGCTTGCAAGTTTCTTTCTAAATCTCACTCCCCCATTTTATATATCTTCAAACTAACATCCAGATTCCTTGGAATGGCACAGATAGTAGACATTTTATAGCATCTACTGATCCACATTTAAGGGATGCTGCTGCTTCCATTTTTGCACTGCATGTCTATGCTTACTCATCATAGTTGATTGCACCAGCAAGCTATGATTTCTGTGGCAAGGATTTGAGAGTTAAGCTAAGATGATCATATTCCTTTCTTAGAATTTTAAATGTAAGAAATGAGGCTGAGGCAATTCGCAAAGAGATTAGAAAGCAAAAGCATGTGTCAAGAGTTACCATACATAGCATAGGCAGCAGGGATAGTCATGATGGGCTATTGGCAAGCCTAAACACAAAAATTCTGAATAAACAAAAGAAAACAATCCTTAAAATGAGCAAGGCCCAGTTCAAATGTCATCCTTCTGTAGCTTTCTCTGACCTACTTCCAGGAAGAAATAATACTCTCTTATAGAAGTTCTTACAACATTATTTCAGTTTTTGTTACACTGTATTTTAGTTTTTGTTTATGTCTCTCTTGGCTGTGAGCTTTCCTAGTTAAGGACTAAGTCTTATATATGTTTTTATTCTAAACATTGTATCAGTAAACATTGAATCAAATTAAATTTGATTGTGTAGCTGTTACACATTATGATTTCTGAAAGCCAAATATTAAATAATAGTAATGAACAATTTATTTTTCCTTAGGCTTTTGAATTATAGTATAAACCTTGTGCCCCGTGGTATACGTCATCCAGTCTCTACTGAAATTTTTCCTACTCTATCCAGGAATAATTATGGAACTGGAGCAGTTAGCATTCAAGCTGGCAGTGCTTTGCTAGCTAAAGGTGGTATCTGCTTTATAGGAGACTTGGCTTCACACAAAAAAGATAAACTTGAACAGCTTCAATCAGGTAAACAATATTTTTTCAAATTAATTTTCACCTGTTTAATTTATAGTCTCATTGCCAAGGAGTTACTTAACAGTTAAGATTGTATTGTACTTGTTTTAGAAATTGAGAAATTATACTAAATGACATCTCTCATTTTACCTTTATAAATAAAATCAGAGGATTTTAATGTGCAAATATACTGTTTTAGGCTTTGCTCTCAGTTGTGCTAACATATGAGTTTGTATTGGACCAGATTTATTTCCTTTTCTTGTCTTATTGCATTAGCTAGGACTTCTAATATGATATTGAAAAGCAGTAGTGCGAAGGGACATCCTTGTCATGTTCCTGATGTTAGCAGGAAAGCTTTGAGTTTCTCATGAAGTATGATGGGAAACTAAGTATGATGACAGCTATAGATTTTTTGTAGATGTTCTTTTTAAGTTGAAGGAATTCCCTCTATTCCTAATCTACTGAAAATTTTTTTTAATGACTGGCTGTTAGATTTTATCAAATGCTTTTTCTGCCTCTATTGATGTAACAATGTGATTTTTCTTCTATAGCTTGTTGATAATATGGATCATCTTCACTGATTTTCAAATGTTGAGCCAGCTTTGCATACCTAGAATAAAGCCCACCTGGTTGTGTTACATAATTCTTTTTATACATTGTTGGACTCGATTTGCTAATATTTTGTTAAGGATTTTTATATCTGTGTTCACAAGCAATATTGGTCTGTAGTTTTCTTGTCATGTTTTTGTCTGGTTTGGGTATTAAGATATTGATGGTTGGGGCAGATTTATATCTTAACAAGGACATGGACAGATACGACTGGGCAAAGAGCAGTCAGGGCCTTGCTTTCTTGGAATAACAGCAAGAATGTGCAGCAATGCTCAGGGCATATAGCATATTGCCTCTTCCTGCAAGAGAATGTAGAAACAGATCCACATATATATATATATATATACACACACACCACTTTTTAAAACTTTATTCACCTTTTGATGGAGGCTTGGGCTGTTTCTGCCTTCGGCCTATTGTGAATAATGCTGCTATGAACATTGCTATACAAGTATCTGTTTGAGTTCTTTTTTTTTACTTAAAATATATCTTTATTGATTTCAGAGAGAGGAAAGGAGAGGGAGAGAGATAGAAACATCAATGATGAGAGTCATTGATGGGCTGCCTCCTGCACGCCCCCGACTGGGGATCGAGCCCGCAACCCAGGTATGTGCCCTGAATGGGAATCGAACTCCGATCTCCTGGATTGTAGGTTGACGCTCAACTGCTGAGCTACGCCCGGCTGGGCGATTCCCTGCTTTTAACTTTTTGGGGTATATACCTAGAAGTGGAATTGCTAGGTTATAGGGTAATTCTATGTTTAATTTTATGAGGAACCACCAAACTTTTCCACAGTAGTTGCACCATTTTACATTCCCAACAATAATGTATGAGTGCTCTAATTTCTCCGTATCACCCCTATTACATTTTATAAGTAATAACATATTTTTAAAGGAAAAAGCTTTATATATTAGTACTATCAGCCTTTCCCTGATTTTTTTAGTAAGAGGCCCAGATTTTCATTTTATCCTAAACCTCCCAAATTATGTAGCTGGCCATGGCTACTAGAATGACAAACATTTAAAAGATTGACAACCACCAATGTTGCCACGGATGTGGAGAAACTAGAATTCTCATATGTTGTTGATGAGAATATAAAATAGTACACCATTTTATAAATTGCTCTGGCAGTTTCTATAGAGTTAAATATATATTTACCTTATGACCTAAGAGAAAGAAAAACATGGAGGGCATCAATGTGGGGGAAAGGGGAATGTCAGTAATACTTTCGACAATAAAGATAAATTTTAAAAAGAACAGAAGAGGGAAAAAAACACGAATTGAGAGAAGACTAATATGAGAAGTGTTTGGGAGATAGAATCGTAGGAATAGGATTCAGTTCATAGATCGAGTGGCTATGAGGAGTGAGCAGGGATAGAAAGGAGAATAGGATGTTTTTACATTTTTTTGTTTGGGTTTTAAGTGGATGGCTGGTGATACCCCAATCATGAGTAATGCACACAGAGCCATTTGAGGAGAAGTGATTAATTTGGTCTTGAACATAATGAATTTGGGATATATTTTCTCCTAGTCATTGTGGTTTATATTCTCTCTCAGTCTTTTCCTCTTTCACTCCCACAAAAATAGCCTGCTTTCTATCATTTTTTTCCACATAGAAGAACATGGTTTTATTTCAGCCTCCCTTGTAAGCCTGCACTGAATGACCTATCTTCTAACCCTCTGCCTATTTCACCCAGACACTGACCACAATTCCAGCTACATGCTTTGGACTGCTGGTGCTCATCAAACTATGGGATACATAAACATTCAAATATTTTTCTTGCCTTGTTCTTTTTATGGCATACTTTCTAATTTAGCCATCCATCTTGCAAAAAATCAAATTTACCTGTGTCTTTACTATCTAAAGTTTAGACAGTAAGATTCTATATAATAATATTTGTTATTGATTTCTAGATATATAGACCAAAATGAACTTAAATAATAAACAGATAATGTCTTTTGACTTAGTTATGGAAAGCAGAAGCATCACAGTATACATCCCAGGAAAGAAATTTGGGAATGATATCGATCAACAAACGACTTTTCCCATTCAGTGCAGTTTTTGGTCTTTCGTTGATATGGATTCATCTTCAAGGAAAAACATGCAGAAAACCAACACTCTAATTGGTCAGATGGTAAGATATATGCATATTTTATTGTTAGAATGTTGTTCAGGGAATTTAGCCACAGATTTTAATCTTAATGTTTTTATTGTGTTTAATGTGTTGTTATTATCCCATTTCTATACCTAATTGGATACTAGAGCTAAATAATGACACAATTTGAATTTTTTAATGTTTTTTAGTCATGCCAGGCAGATATTTGCTCACTAGAAAGTGGTACTTATATTTGAATTTAGGGGAGGCTTAACTGAATAGTATTAGAAAATACTTAATAAAGAGTATTTTTTAAAAATTAGTCACCACAAAGTTCACATGCTATTCAGGAACCACTTTAAATAATAATTAGTAATAACAAATCATAATTATTATAATTATTGGTATATAATTTAAGCAAATATTATAAATATATGAGTAATTTAAATAATTTATAATTATTTCCAAAGTCTTTGTGAAAATGCCTGAGTTTAATGTTTGCCTTTTACATTTTTGTTTGATGTAGGATTGCAGCTTGATTCCAGCTAACCTTGTAGAGGCATTTGGATTATTGATTAACTGTAATGAATCATCTCCTTGCCACCCATTTCTTCCTACTGTGCAACATACTTTAAAGAAAGCCATTGATCCTGAAGGGCTGCTTTATTTGGCTTCTAAACAGTTCACAACGGAAGATTTTGAAAAGGTAAAAGTAGAAAAAATGATTATCAAGAACACTTGTGCTGATGTTTCTCAATTTAAATACAACTCTCTTTGGGAATTCAGTTTTCTGTATTTAGGATTCATTTATTCCACCTTGTTTCTAGCTTTTAAACATTTTAAGGATGTTGTATAGAAAATATTTAGGATTACAATTACATTTAAAAATGTATAAGGACATAGATATTAAAATGTTGCATTTATTCTTTGCACCACTGTCCAAATCACCATAGCTCAAAGAGTCTCAATGAAAAAAATCAAAATAGAATATTTCTATGGAAAATTATGATGAGAGGCTGTATAGGTATACAATTATATACATTTTATAGACTATTCAAAGGGATTTTCTTCATCTGCCTTCAGCTTTCTGACTTAGGGAATATCTATCATGACTCACTAACTCATTTTAATGTCCTGACATGAAAACATGTGTGGCTTGAGAGTATATGATATAAATTTAATAATGATTTTCATTGTTATTAAAGGTACTCAAAAAAGTAGTTTGTCTCTAGGAATTAATATACTAAATATGTAGATACACTAATAACCTGGAGAAATTTTACCCAGTTTTTCCCTGAAAAACAAAAACAAAACTATCTATGGGTTTATTAATTAGGTACATACTGTATACTTTATATATATGAACGAACCTATTTCTGTTCTTTTATCTTCTCATGGAAATACAAATTTTCTTCTCTAGCTTATCATTTAGTTGAGGTACAAATAAGATACATGAAACAAGGGATAATTTAAGTGCTAAACTGTGTGGCACTGACTAAGTATTTTAAGATTTCAGAAAGGAAGATACCAAGTAGAATGCAGGAGTTGGGAAGATTTCATAGAGGAGGTGAGCCTTTAGTTGGTCCTTCAGGAAAGGTAAGATTTAGATGACAGGAAGGATGGGCATGCTAAATATAAATAAGAATAGAAGCAAAGACATAAAAGTAGAAATGAGTATATATGGAAAACTATGAGAAGACTTGCCTCACTGGACCAAAAATTGTATTATGGAGCCACTGTGATTGGGACTTGGCAAGTTTACAATAAGCCTTGAAAAGCTCAGGCAAAGGAGTTTATAGTTGATTTGTCAGACTGGAGAGAACAGTGATAGACTTTACTAGGCTAGTGAAAATGATTTCTCCAAAAGATAAATCTGTCACACAAAACAGATTGAATGGAATATGTTGCAGCCTGGGGTCTCCAGGAGGCGGACTGAGATGGAGCTTAGTGTGCCATTGTTTATCAGGGAGTGCTCTATCAATATCTGTAGAAGCGAGAAGGGTGCAGGATTAGACAGAGAAGGGAGTCAAGCTGTGATATAGGCCCAAATATAACCTTTGCTGGCACCGCAGTGAGTTCTGGAGCCAAAGAGACCCATCGGAGTTGTCCTGCTTTATATAAACAGAGGAGTTTGTAACACCCTCCCCACTTCCACCTCAGTCAGTCATTTGATACGGGCTGTCCTGAGGCAATCCCTGAAGAAGTTGACAGCTAGAAGTCAAACACTGACAGCACTTCCAGAAGCTGGGGCAACAGTCCTTTTCTGAAGGGGAATATAGGTGGCCCATCACTGGGCCTCCATAAGGTAAAACCTAGAGAGGGCTACTGATGTAATTAATAGTAGTATTCTCTAGCTCTGAAGGCCTGGAGGGAACTGTGGCGTATAAGGAAAATAAAGAAGTCAGGACATATCCAGATCCCTTTAAAAAAAGTTATTATTAAAATATAAATATTATAGTTAATAGCAACATTTTTATGGTTAATTTTTCTATGAGTTTTAAAAGCAGAAAACAACTAGGGTTGTTGAAAATCTGGAAATTATGCCATTGAATAAGGACTTAAGAAACTAGGAATCACTCAGAAAGAAAAAAAAAGCACAAAACTCAGAGAAAATATATTGACATTCATGTTGAAAACTTATTCTCTACCCAAAATCTTACTGAATCTCCAAGGCCCACATTCATAGTGGTTAACACAAGGCCTCCCACACTGCTAGTGTTCAGTTGTCTTCTTTAAAAGGAAGAAAGAGAAGAAAAGGAGGGCAAGCTTTAGGGCCAATGAGGGAAAGTTATAAGGAACTAAACTGTCAAAGAATTAAGGCTACTCAAAGGGAAATGAGCTTTTGAGGGTAGTCTCTCTCTCTCAATGAAAAGCTATATATGAGTGAGCCTTGATTCCACTGGAAACAAAGACTTGAAAGTGATTCCAATACATTGCACAGAACATTTCTGCACTAAGAGGGAGGAAGAAGTTATTTGGGGTGAACTTTAATATCCTTACAAGTATAAGACTATGATTTAAAATGTTCAATGACTGCCCTGGCCAGTGTTGTCAGTGGTTAGAGCATCAGCCCATGCACCAAATGGTCACGGGTTCAATTCCTAGTTGGGGGCAAGCAGGTTCATGCGTGGGAGGCAATCAATTGGTGTTTCTCTCTCCCTCTCTCGCCCCCTCCCTTCTTCCCTTTCACTCTCTCTAAAAAATCAATGGGAAAAAATATATCCTCATGTGATGATTAACTAAAATGCTTAATGACTTTGGGATGGCCTCAGATATTTAATCAATTTTGATGTAAATATGTAAACTTTAAAAAATAAAATGACAATATACTTTGCACTTTTATAATATAGATTCTGTAATAAAGTCTGAGTCTCTTAAATTTTTCACACTTTTAATTTAGCTGCTGGCTTTTGCAAAGAATTTGAATGTAGAATTCAGCTTGGAGGCAGAAAAAATCATTCATGGCTATTATCTAGCAAGTCGAAGAATCAGAACAGATTCTATAGGTGGATCAAAATTGTCATCATCTGCATTAAAATACTTGTAGGTATTCAATGTAAAGTTTTAAAGCCAGTATTGACTTTTAAATGATGTGTTTAATTAACTTATTTATCTTTTTCACTTGTTTCTTTGATTCCTGGTTGGTTGGTTTATAATGTACCTTGTTCCAAGAGAATTTAAGGTGACTTAACAATTCCTTTTGTTATATTGTTACATCACTTGAATGCCCAATGATTTGTTTTCACTAAATTAATTTTTATTAGACCGCCCCTGTATAAGATGTGTCCAGAAAAGTATACTTGATTTCAGATGCACATGATTGTTTTTTAAAATGTGGCTGTTTACATTTGTTGGGAGGAAGAAATTTTCCATTACCCTTCTTGTTTTTTCTGCCTGGTCTAATAATTAAATTGACATAAAACAGATTAACAAGAGAAAATAACCAAATTTAATTACATAATACATATGGAAACCCCACATGCATGAGAGGTTCAGGGATAGAAAGTTAAAATGAGTACATATAGCATTCTGAACTAAGGATGAGGTAAGGTGCCTTGGGGCTTCAGAGAGGGGGTGGGAGGTCATTCACAGGACAGTAAGAAAAACAGATGTTTAATAATTAGGTACTTGCCCTGTCCTAATCTCTGATATAAACTCTTATGGGCAAAGCCCCAAATTTAAATTCCTTAATCACTGTTAAAAGTTTTTGTGTATCCTTCCAGAAATTATCCACTCAAATACTAGCATATACAAACATGTAATTTAAATATATGATGTATAACATATATTTATTTGAATATGTTATATTTCAGATGAATAGGTTATTTAAACATTAATATTCATATATTCATATGAATACTCTTTTTGCCCAAATGGAATCATGCATAGTATATATATTGTACTATCACACCATCAGCACATAAAAATTTACCTTATTCTGTTTTAATAGCTGCATTACAGTTTTACTGTGTTGTGATGTGGCTGTACCATAGTTTAAACAGCCCTCAATTGCTAGACCATTACTTCATTTGATATAGATTAATGTGTAATCTCAAACAAATTCTAAAGTAGGACCAAGAGTAAAGTAATCCATTAAATAAATAACTATCTTGTTATAACTGCAATATAAAATAAGACAAGTGAAGAACCAGCAGGAAATGTCATATATGGGTAAGAGATAAATATGTTTAATTTCTCCAGTATATTTATCTTCATAGAGCTGAAAAAAATGCTACAGATAAGACAAGGTAGAAATCAATTGTGATGTTTTAGAATCGTAAACAGAATTATGTAATGCTTTCCTTTATCTGAAGTAATACTTAAATACTCAAATCAACGCTCAATACTCAAAGCTTAAAAGCTTTGAGAGTTCTATTTTTTTTTTTTTAATACATCTTTATTGATTTCAGAGAGAGGAAGGGAGAGGGAAAGAGAGAAAAACATCAGTGATGAGTCATTGATTGGCTGCCTTCTGCATGCCCCCTACTGGGGATCGAGCCCAAAACCTAGACACGTGCCCTGACTGGGGAATCGAACAGAGATCTTCTGGATCACTGGCCAGTGCTCAACCCCTGAGCCACGCCGGCAGGGCAAAAGTTCTATTTTCTTGTAATGTTTTTTCTCTGTAGTAAAAGAGATATTTTTTATTTAAGCTCACACAGCCTCAGTTTACATGTGACTATATTGATCCAAAAATAAAACATAGTTAATTTTAATATAACTCTACTTTTTCCCATTGTAGAAATAAACTAAGGTGGAGATGGGGGTTCATGAAGTAGCAAAGTAAATGAACCACCAGTCAGAAGAATTATAAACCTTGAATTTTTCTCCTACTTAGATAGGTACTTAATAACACCGTCCTTGCTTTTCTAAAGAAGTGGAGCTGAACAATACTCACTTCTCTTTTCCTGAAAGGCTATATATGTATACTGTCCTGGTCAGCATTTTTAGGAGCTTGGGTGAGACAGCAGGAGCATGATAATCAAATTTGTAAACACCTCTGGAGAGATCTTCACAGTTTCAAATGATGATCTTAGTCTAACAAGAAAGAAAATTAATAGGATAAATGTAATGTCCTCATTTAGATCTCAACCTCCCTCGTACAAGTATGAATGGATGGGAAAGGGTGATGTGACTTAATATGAAAAAGACTTGAGATTTCATTCTTTTGATGGTTAATATCAGTAAACAATATAACATGGCTGTTATTATACTGTGATTTGGGTTGCATTAATAGAATATAGTATCATGAGTAAGAAAATGTTAGTTCTACCTCTCCTCTACTCTACTGGACAAATCACATCTGTAATAATACTGCACTGAAAAGGAATATTAACCAAATCTCACTAGCCAGAATGGTGAGGGGCCTGAACATTATGTCTTATGACATTTTAAAGGAACTAGGCATATTTATCTTGAGAAAAGAAAACATGGGGCAACTAGAAACACTGTGTTTGAATATTTGAAGAGCTGTCACACTTAAGAAGTATTAGGCTTGTTCTGTAATCCCAGAAGACAGAACCAGGGACCAGTGGGTGGGAATTGCAGTGAAACCAATTTCAGCTCACATTTATATGATCTTTGTGGGTGAGTCCCAAGATTTTCAGTTGCCTTGTTTGAAATCATAAAACCCCTATGAATTATTATCACCATTTTATAGCTGAACTTCAAAATAATTTCAGAAATAATTTCTACAACGTCTCACAGCTAGTGAATTCTGGAGACTTAGCCCAGTTTTTCTGATTCCCAAGTCCAGCAATCATTCAAGTACATTACACATGCCTAATGAGAGCTTAAGGGAGATTTTTCAGGTAATCAAATGTATGGATTGCCTCATGATCCCTAGTGAATCCTAGGAAAATTTTGAAAGAGACTAGACAATAATTAGCCTGGGATGTTATAGAGAAAATTCAATTATCTGATAGGAGTTTGAACTTTAATCTCAAAGATCTCTTCCAACACTGAAATTTCAAGATTCTATGAGGACTTCAAATAGATGAAGAACTAGAAGAAAATACCAAGGATGTGTCTCTAAGAGATATTTAGTTAGGTTAATTTTCCCAACTGTATGTTTATCTGAACAGAATTTGGGGAGAAGTACAGAATAATAAGGATAAGCCAGGGTGGAAACCAACTCCTTGATAATAAATCAGGATACTTGCTTGTTATGGAATAATCTGTTCAACTTGGTAGGAAAAAAATGCTTTGAAAAGAAATTAAAATTTTTTTTTAAACAAAGAATATGCTGATCTCTAACGTGTGGCTTATGGTCGCCATGTGTCTTGGTTTATTTCTGCCAAAATACTATCATCTTTATACTATCAACATATTTTGATTGGCATCAATTTTCTTTTTTAGAGTTTCCCTATCTGAAGCCCATGCTCGGCTGAACTTAAGGAATAAAGTGCTTAAAGAAGATGTACTAATTGCAGTCTTATTATTTGAAACATCTCTCACATTGAAATACGGTAATCTTTTATAAATTATTAATGATGACCACAAATAATTATATTTAAACTTAAATATTTTTACTCTGTTAAATTGTCATATATATTTTAAATATTAAAGATTAATAAATTTCTATCAGGTAAGGCCTGTTTTTATTTGAACATTCACTAATTGCTTATAGGTAGTATCATTATCTGATATTAAGTTCCTTATTGTGCATGATTGTTTCTATACTTGAACTTTTGCATTGTTTAAATAATTCTAGAAAAAAATATACTTAATACAACACATTGAATGATTTTAAATTTATCTTCCTTTTAATATAACACACAACATTTAATAGCCATGCTGTCCCCCACAGTAGGGTTAGGCACATAGACAAAGAAATGTGATTGTCTTGCATCACCACCTTCTCTGAATTGCTAGTTATAATACTATGACTGTAGCATTTAATTATTTGAAATGAATGGAGCTTATTATGGTTTTGCAAATAAAAACCAAAGAGAACTCAATGTAAGAGTAAAGCAAGTTATTCTCACAGAATTCTCTGTTCAATTAGATGAGACATTAATTTTGATGAGATAAACCATGCTTCAAACCAAACTTTAGTTCCAATCCTGAGACTTAAAGGATATTTTAACAGACTTTTCTGTGTGTATGTTTAGTGCGTAAGTTTGCTTTAAATTCAATTTATATTGTAATAACTTTTTGCAAAGATCCACTAGAACATTAGACCTTTGTTCTATAATTATGTATCTTGAGCATTCCTAACCTAGGATCCATGGATACTCAGAGAGTCCTAGGGGCTTCTGAGTCTCTAAATTATATGTAAATTTGTATATGTATATGCTTTATACCTTTTTGCTTAGGGAGATAAATCATGACCCCTGGAAAGGTAAATTATCATCCTGAATTAATTTTATTTACCAAAAGGGAAAAAAACTGGTTCCCAACCAATACTAAATAAGTGGAAGGATATATAAATATTTTAATTTTTAATTTGCTTTATCTTTACATTCTTGTGTTAAAATGTATTTAAAACATAATTGTTAAAATCCAAGACACATTATTTATGTACCATAAAGAAAAAATGCTTCCCGGCCAGCATGGCACAGTAGTTCAGCGTTGACCTATGAACCAGGGGGTCACTGTTTGAATCTGGGTCAGGGCACATGCCCAGTTTCGGGCTCTATCCCCAGTAGGGGGCATGCAGGAGGCAGCTGATTAATGACTCTTTCATCATTGATGTTTCTACCTCCCTCTCCCTTCCTCTCTCTGAAATTAATAAAAACATTTTTTAAAGTTTTTTTAAAAAAGAAAAAAATGCTGCCAATTTTACTAAGACATACCATCAAAGACGTCTAGGACACTACTGGATTTCAGTAAGAAGACAAAAATGTGTGACTTTGAATTTAAAATCTATAGTATTATAATACTAAGTGCTCCTGTAGTAGAATATGGTTCTTTTCACTTCGTAACTGTTTTGCCAAGACTTTTTTAAAGCATTTAAGAAAACGTGTTGAGGGAAATAAAACTGTGTAGATTTTTTCCCCTTTAATTTTTGTTTTCATAATAAATTTCAGTTAGGTATATTGATTTTTAAGTCTTAAGCAAAACAATGTTAAGAGCTCCTTAAATATTACTTTAAACATAGTAGGAAAATCATCCGTACTCCAGGACATTTTTCTTGGATGAAAAAACCAGTAGGTTGTGCTCCTAAACTAGATTTAGAAGTTGGGGAAGTGCGTAGAGGTAGGAATTAAGGAAAACTTCCAGGTTTCTGCCTTAAGAAACTGAATGGATCATAGTGCCATTTACCAAGACTGGAAAGAAAAAAGGACTTGGGAGAAAAATCAAATTATAAATGTGAAGTTTGAGACATCATGGAGATATTAGTAGACGTGTTGTAGGTGGTAGGAACGGCACCAGGTGTGGGATACATGAGGTAAGACCTTGCTTTCAATTCTTTTGGGCATATACCCCAAAGGAAATTGTTGCTTCATATGGTAATTGTTTATTTTTTTTATGAACCGCCATACTGTTTTCCATAAGGGCCACACTATTTTACATTCCTACCAGCAATGAAGAAGGGTTCCAATTTCTTTAATAGTAGCCATCCTTATGGATGTGAGGCAGTATCTCATTATGGCTTGATTTACATTTTACTATTGAGCATCTTTTCGTGTGCTTATTGACAATTTGTGTATCTTTGGAGAAATGTCTACTCAAGTGAAAAGGGTTGCCTTTTCTTTTGATAGATTTGATGCATACAAATTTATTTCATGTGGTCTAATTTATCTACTTTCTTTTGCTATCTGTGCTTTTGGTGTTATGTCCTACAAATCATTGCTGAATCAAACGTCATAAACTATTTCCCCTGTGTTGTTCTCTAAGGGTTTTACAGTTTTAGTTCTTATGTGTAGGTCTTGGATCTACTGAGTTAATTTTGTATATGATGTAAGGGAAGGGACCAACTTCATTCTTTTGCATATGGATATCATTTTCCCAGCACCCACTTGTTGGAAAGCCTGTCCTTTCCCTATTGGTCTTGGAACCTTTGTTGAAAATAATTTACCATATACGTGAGGGGTTATTTCCAGGCTCCTATTCTATTGCATAGGTTTGTATAATTGTCTTTATGTCAACGGTTTTTAATAGAGAAATGTACAGTGATGTCTTTATCGTCAATCAAGTAAATATTAGTTTCCCTACCTTCCAGTATCCCACCTACTTTTCCAACCTCCTTACATGACTAGTCAGCTTCAAAACTGTAATGACTATTTCAATACAAGGCAAATTTCTAGTTTCCAAACTTTAAAATTTAAATGTTTTCTCTGGTACCAGTGTGTATGTACACTTACTGAACCTTACTGGGTCTCCAAAAATTAAAAATTTAAATGATTATTTGAAAATGTGATTTCATATTTAGCATTTTGAGTAGTATTTCTCATTTACCCTTTTTTTCTTTCTTCACATAGGGGCCACTGTATTTTGTGTTGCTCCAAATGCAGTGTTTCCATTTGAACTATATAATGAAGAATATTTAGAACAAAGGGATATCTATCTGACTCAATGCCAACAACAGCTCCTACAGTTTATTGCCACATATGGACCTGGGACAGCTATTTTCTCTAGTGATGAGTAGGCAATCTGAGGAAAATTTTCTTCATTCATACTTCAGCAGTAGAAAAAAATGTGATACTGAAGTTATGATTCAGGTAATACTGTGTATAGAAGTACATTAGAATGCCACCTTAAAAATTATCAAATATGGTCTGCAAATTAATTGCTAATAGAATAAACACTAATTCAAATCTCAAAGCTAATAGAAATTTAAAACTTAGGAGAATCCTATTAAAAAAAAGACTGGCTAGCCCAGTATACCAATGGGCAACAGATAAAAATAGTTGCCAGTTAAGCAGTGTAAAAAATGTTAACTTTTATGTAGTTCCCTTGATTTGTCACAAGATGGCAACAGCACTTTAGATGAGTACCTATAAAAGGTTTTCTCTTGGACTTTTGAACTGACAAATTGAGTAAATTAACAATTTATATAAATAGAAAGCTAAAATTTAAGGACTTTTTTATGCTTTACTAGACACTGACGTGTCCATTACATAGTTTTCAAAGCCCTAATTATGGAGTCAGGAAAAGTCTTGAAATTTTTCCATTTTTTTATAAACCAGGTTAAATAAAACAAAAAGGAATTTAAGTCAAATCAAGCTGTTTAAACCTAACTGGTTACAAGGAAGATACCAAAAGGCAAAGAAACCAATCTGAAGACCCAGTCTTCATTTTTGGAGGAAGATACCTGCTCTGAAAAGGTATGGACACCATGAGAAAATATACTTCATTAGAAAATACTGAATATCCAACTGGTGCCAGTTTTCAGAAGGAGTTATTTTTAAAAGCACATATTACAATCCTGCTGTTAAGACCTTGTTGTGTACCTTGTGTTAACTATATTTTTCTGGTTGAGATGGAAGCCAAACATTTTGTAAATTAAGACCCATAAAATGCCCTCTATTTTACAATTATAAAGTGTTATGGTTCTGTTAAAACAAGAGGACTAATAACTCTGACAGGGGAATGGTTTTCAAATACTAAATGCAGTGATTATTAATGTTGCTATACACATTTTATACTGTCTGCCTTTCCATATTGAAATTATAATCCTAATTAAAGACAAGGAATTTATTAGTATGGGAGTCAACAGGGGAAAACAAGATTTAGTAAAATCTTCACCCAGGTAGGAATTCAGCTGTTTTAGAATTTTTGTAAACTCTCAAGTCCTGGACAGACTGGACTGTCCAGTCACTATTTTTCTTAATAAATACTTGTACTAGGATTACAATTACTTTTTTGTTCACAAAGGTAAAAGCAATTAAGATTTGTAGGTCACAGGTGAAACCTTTAGTTGTAAGAGGTAATTCATTAGGGAGTTTTCTAACTATAGTTGTTCCCCTTTATCCATGGGGTATGTTCCCAGACCCCCACATGGATACCTAAAAGCACAAAAAGTAGCAAACTTTTTCCTATACATACCTACAATAAAGCTTAATTTATAAATAAGGCACATTAAGAGATTTAATAAAATTATACTATAATCATAAAGTTCTAAGGGTTACTTAACAAGCACTGATGAGACAGCTACTGTAACAGGCAAGTAATGTACAGTGTGTACACTGGGTAAAAGGATGATTCACACTACTCAGAAATGTGTGCAATGATAAAACTTAGGATAATCACTATCCACAAATAAGCTAGTTATTAACTTACTGTCCCTAAGGTATGGTCAAAAACAAGTCTGACTAGTGACTATGAGAATGGAGACTTGATGTTTTAAAGAAAACATTTTATTGTCCAGCAATTAAAAGTATTCAAACATGTATTTTCTACAGAATTTTATTGTGAGTTGATCAGTGTTAAATGTTACTTTTCATCATTTGCTGTAATTCATGTCTTCCTAACCAATTCTGTTTTTCCTTCCAAAACTGTCACATGCCACACCTAATAAAAAAAAAGTCAGAAACCAATAGTGAAAATCATTCTGTACTCAAACACAAAGGAAATCATACCCCTAACAAAGCAACTAATAGGAAATAGCCCCAGCCCTTTCGAACTATCAATAGATGCTTGATAAATCATAAAAATAATTGCTTACCTGAGGCAATGAAGAATTTTTAACCACCACAGCTAAGAACTCAAACATTCATTCACTTGTAGCTACCTATATGCTGAAAAGAACATTTCACGGATTTTAGTAAAAAAGAATTGCATTATAGTTGAATTCACATAATCTCAGTATAGATTACTGGCATCTCAGTCTTAAAATTATTTCTTCAAAGAAACCCTCAGCTGGGTAAACGGCAAAAATTTAAGTCATCATTGTGCCAGTTATTAAATCCTATGTAAAAAATATATCAAACATTTTTGGTACTGTTCTTCACAAACAATACCAAATACATAAATAAAATTTTAAAAAGCACACAATTTAACATTAACCTTTGGTACCTTGTTACATGCAGTTGTGCTTCTAGGGGGTTAGTCATCCTCTGTAAGTTTTTGGAAAACATTCATCATGACAACGTTCAGTGATCTTCAACTCTTAGGCTCTGTTGCATCTGGAAATTAATTTATTGTAAATTTTTATTTGTACTTGCACCTGTTTGGCATCCTGTCTGCAGGAACAGTGCAGTTCCAGTTAAGTTTTTTCCTTATCAGAAACCATAAATATAACCATACTCCCAACCCTCCTGATTCACCAATTTTTAAAAACTACTAATACCATGTAGTGGAGTAATTTTCTATTTGCTGTTTAACATATCTCTAATGGAACACTAGAATGTACTTGCTGCCTTTTTGGTAGTCAAAACTGATAAACCTAAAATTGAATTTGTACAATGATTTGAGAATGTGTTAGTCCTTTTGACTGATTAGACCCTAATAATTCCATAAATGATCTTTCCAAGCTGGAAATGGATTCATTAGTATGGGCAGGAAAAATGGTGGGTATATTTACATTCTTTACTGTTAGTATTGATTTTAAGACATGATGATCCTAATGAGAATCCAGCCATTGCTTTTCTGTCTCAGAGTTTGACAAGGATAAGATATGAGCCAGGTTAAAGGTCAGATATATAAAATCAAATGTGCAGACCTCCAACTAAAAGCATTACAATGGCAAATCTAATAGTTTTAGAGCAGAGATAAATTTTGTTGGCATCATTATTGGACACAGTCCTGTAGAATTAAGTCCCCAGTTACCTGCAAACACACTTGGGCACTGCAAAGGGCACGGCCAGGGCCACAGATCTTGTCCCGGTGGATAAACAACTGAACCAGCAGCTGTTGGAAATGACTTATGAGCATATCGAATGTTGGACTCTGCAAAATAACATCACTTTCAAGTCTTGAAATGCTGAAATATTTCACATAATCAATATTAGGAACAGACTATTGGTTATGAATAATTACAACTTGGATAATTTCAGTTTAATATGATTCATAGAAACTACTGACAACTACACGGAGTCCCATTTGTGTAATGCCTAAAACAAGGAAAATGTTTAGGGATGTACATGTATAAAACTGGTACACACCCCACTCCCCTCAGACCACTAGGAGACTGGACACAAAATCCAGGTGGGCACCTCAGGATGGAAGGCAAGGGGAATGGGAGAGGGAAGCAGATACTACAGTATTGGTAATATCCCAGCTCTTAAATGGATCGGTGGGCTCTCCTGTATTTATTATGTTGCAGGATTTAAGTGCATCCTCAATATTTTTATCAAACATTTAGTTTGTAAAACTTAAACTTCCAACAATTAGTCATGAAAACAGGATTCAAGCCACTTAGGTCTCAATAAGGATGGTAACACCAATTATAAACTGCTTTAAGCTATCACATTTGCCCTGTTAGCTTGTTCTGGATGAAGCAACGTATTTCAAATTTGGGGAGAGGAAAAACAAACCACATGACTATACTAAGTCTCACCGACGAGATATATTTTTTTGAATAAGCAACATGGTCTTCCAGTCTCCCAGCTGTCGGCTAGTTTCTTCTGTGTTATGTGCAGAAACTCATCTTTACGTAAACTCAAGCATCTAAAGGTACAGCAGGCATTTAGGGCCTAAGGGCCCTCCATACGGCACATACTGTTCTCCAACTTCAGTACCAATTTTTATTGGTCTACTTAGAAAGGACGATCCAGAACAAATGCCAGTAAGTAGCTCTAATGGGTCGAGACCATAACTGTTAATCAGTAGGTAAATTGTGCTCTTAACAATTTTAAAAAATCAATTACAAAGTACAGTTTAAGGTCTAACATCCAAGAAAGAATCCCTTCCCCCTTTATAAAATAACCCCTTACTAAGGCTGTGCCGCCCATTTAAGGCACCCTGACACTTCCTAGGCCGCACACAAAGCTTTACCAGAGATACAAACAAAAGGGCCCAGGAGAAGGCCCGGCGGAGCACGAAGCCCACTGACTTGGGATCCATCTGAATCGTAGGCCCTTCGTTTCTGAGCTGAGAACAGTCGGAACCGGCGTAGACCAAGATAAGTTAAGACTCGCAGGTAGTTACTCACAAAATACGACTGAGCAGATGACGTGAAGGAAGGCTCGTGGCCGCATCAATTGGGGGTGAGGGCAGAGGCTGCACCGGGGCAAGGGACGGAGACTACCGGAATGGAGGCCCCGGGCGCGGGACCAAAGGGCCGAGGGCCGAGGCGGGCTTGGGCTCCCGCACAGGGTCGGGTTCCCAGCAGAGAGGAGGAACTGAGATCGCGGAGACTCCCACCTCGAAAAGCTCGGCAACGCGCCCGCAGGCGCTGCGCCCGAGGCCGCATGACCCGCGTGGCTTAAGGTACCTCACGCAACTTCCTCCGCACGCGGCCCAGCGGAAAAGAAAGAGAGCGGCCGCGGCGGGCTCTTAGGCGCTGCGGGGCCCCGCCCCTACCGGGTTGGGAGCCGCCCCTTCCGGCTTTGGCCCCGCCCCTGCTAGCGCAGCGCGCGCCCTGCGGCGGGGCTGGGGCCGAGCGCAGGGCCGAATGGGGGGCGCGGCCTAGACCGCAGCCCGCTTTCCCCGGCTCCGGGCGTGCTACGCACACCTCGAGGTTACGTTGAGGGGTTCTGGCACCCCCAAAGAGGCTTTCAAGGCTCCTGGGTACCTCACCTCGAGCTATTTCGCGGAGTATGTAAATGATTATGAGTTACACATCCGAGCGGGCGGACCATGCTCTAAAACGGGGCACCCGTTCCTCGTACTTCATGTTTGCTGGGCCTTCTATTCCCTCACTTTGTCCAAAGAACTGATGGTATTGGACACCCCAGTTTAGAGTAAGGGTATCCACCCCTTCACACACACAGAAGAACCAGTTGGGGGGGGGAGCAGCTTTTGTATTTTCCCTGGGTTATAGCAGTAGCCACTGTTACTATTTTCGTTGACAGTAATAATAGAGGGTTAAAAAAGCATAAAGCATTCAACTCCCTTGTTTATGAACATGTAATTGCTGTTGATTTTCCTATTCTGTGTTTTATAGGTGTACTAGTTTTATTGCAGTCCACGGATGTTGCATTTATTACAAATTGAAAGCAACACCCTCCACCAGCAAAAAGATTACAACTGACTTTATTGCCAGTAGTCGCCTGGAACCCAGTCCGCAGTATCTCAGGTATGCGAGTATTACTCGTGTTTCCTCCGTTTATATGGTCTGGCTCCATTATCACAGAGCAGGTAATGAGGAGTAGATCTGGAGATGAAAGACAGTAAATTGATAACTGGCACGTTCTGACCTCTCAATAGAGAAAATAGCAGCCACCAAGTGGGAACTCACCATCAAACCTGCGCCCCTCCGGGCGTTAGCATCCACTTTCTCCTTCTGCACTGTTGCTGGCCAGAATATCCTCCTATCAAAGGCCCTTGGTCCTGACCTTCTCTCCTTCTCAAAGAATGGTTCCTTCAGGTATCCTCTCTCTTCTGGCTCATCAGTCTCTCTTACCAATTTCAGCAGCATGCAAACAGGTTCCAGTTTCTCTGTACTGTTTATTTGTTAATTTTTGGCTTTCTAGTATCTATTCTCACTTCTTTTGATGAAAGCATACATTGATGTTACCCAAATTTACTTCTTAACTCTGAATTCCACACTCATAGTTTCCTGTTCTACCATCTTCAACACTGAAGGTGGAGGCAGGTAATGAACATAGACCTGATTTTGACCTTTCATTTTCTTTTTTCTCTCTCCTTTTCTATTGAAGCCTTTGTATTTCTTCTTCCTCTCTAATGGAAACTTTAAGTTATTTCTTGAGATTGTTCTTCCTATACAAAACTTAATACTTACTCCTTTAAGTAAGCTCTTAGTAAAGGGATTTTTGGAATTTAGAATTTCCTTTCCCTTCATATTTAACACCTTTAAAAGGGACTTAAGAAAGTCAATGTAGAAACTCAGGATTGCCTGATAACCTTTATTAAAAATGTCAATAACTTCACCCTGGCTAGCACGGCTCAGTGGTTGGAGCAAAGACCTGCATGCTGAAGGGTCTCCAGTTCAATTCCAGGTCAAGGGGAAATACCTGGGTTGCAGGCAACATCACCAGCCCCTTCGGGGCACTTGCAGGATGCAAGCTATCAGTGTCTCTCTCACAGAAATATTTCTCTCTCTCTCTTTTCCCCTCCATTCCTCTCCCTCCTGCCCCCCCCCTTTCTACTCTCTCTGAAAATCAATGAAAAAAATATCCATAGGGTGATGATTTAAAAATAAAAAAGTCAGTAACTTCCCATTATACTTAAAAAATATTCACTTGCATATATGGTTAATTCGTTTTTGACAAGGGAGCCAAGATCATTCAATGTGGAAAGGAAAATCTTTTTAACAGTGTTGGGAAAACTGGATATCCACATACAAAAGAATAAAGTTGGTCTCTTACCTTATACTATATAAAAAATTAACTCAAAATAGATCAAAGACCTAAAATTCACCAAAATTAAAAACTTTTGTACATCAGAAGATACTATCAAGAGAATGAAAAGACAATCCATGGAATGGGAGAAAATATTTGCAAAGCATATATCTGATAAGGGACTAATATGCAGAATATATGAAGAACTACAACTCAACAGTGGAAAAACCACCCAGTTCAAAACTGGACAAAGGACAGGAATAGACATTTCTCCAGAAAAGATCTATAAATGGCCTATAAGCACAGATGTGTTCAATATAACTAGCCATTAGGGAAATGTAGATAAAAACTACAATGAGATACCGTGTCACACCCATTAGGGTGACTATTATCAAAAGACCAACAATAAAATAACAGGTGTTGGCAAGGCTGTGGAGAAACTGGAACCCTTATACTATTGCTGGTGAGAATGTAAAATGGTGCAGGCACTGTGGGAGACAGTATGGCAGTTCCTCAAAAGGTTAAACACAGAATTATCCTATGATCCACTGATTCCATTTCAGGATATATACCCTAAAGAATTGAAAGCAGAGACTCAAACAAACACTTGCACTCTAGTGTTCATAGCAGCCTTATTCATAATAGTGGAAAGTAGAAACAAGTCAAATGTCCATTGATGGATGAATGGATAAACAAAATGTGGTGTTTACATATACAGTGGACTATTATTCAGCCTTAAAAAGGAAGGAAATTTTGATATATGCTACATTGTAGATGAACCTTGAAGACATTATGATAAGCAAAATAAGCCAGACAAAAAGGACAAATAGCCCGGCCGGGCGTGGCTCAGTGGTTGAGCGTTGACCTAGGATCCAGGCGATCAGGGTTCGATTCCCGGTGAGGGCACATGCCTGGGTTATGGGCTTGATCAATGACTCCCTTATCATTGATGTTTCTATCTTTCTCTCCCTCTCCCTTCCTCTCTCTGAAATCAATAAAGATATATTAAAAAAGAAAAAAAAGGACAAATATTCTATAATTCCACTTAGAGGAGGCAAATTCCACTTGGAAGAGGCAAATTCATAGATAGGTAGAAAGTAGAAGAGTGGTTTCCAGGGGCTGGGGTGATGAGTGGATGGGGAGTTATTGTTTAATGGGTACGGAATCTCTGTTTGGGATGATGAAAACGTTCTGGACTTGGAGAGTGGTGATAGTTTGTAAATGGATTGTGAATGTACTTAATGCCACTGCATTATATCCTGAAGATGGTAAATTTTCTGTTATGAATACTTTACCACAATAAAAATAAAAGAATATTTTAAAAAGATAAAAAGATCCACACATTCATATGGCTTACTTCACCTCTTGCTTCCCTTCTCTTACTACACAGCAGTGAGTCATGTCGGCCTACTCTTATTTATTTTTTTATTGATTGGTTTTAGAAAGCGGGAAAAGGAGAGAGAAGAACTTTTATCTGTCCCTTACCGTGGATCAAACCCACAACCTTGACATATCGGGACAATGCTCTAACCAACTGAGCTACCCAGCCAGGGCCTACTCTTAGTTTTTAGAACATGCCAAATAATTTTCACATCTCAACACCTTTGTTCTCACCTGTAATACTCCTGTCCCAGATTTTTGAATGGCTGACTTCTTTCCTTTTTTGATCTCAGCTTTTATGCCAATTTTTTAATGAGGCCACACTTGCCCCACCTATCTAAAGTGGGCCCACTACAAGTCATGTCCCCTTTTGCTTCCTTCATAATCTGTAATTATCTTGCTTGTTTTTAAACTTAGCACTTCTGCTGCCCTCACTGGACTATACACCCTGGGAGAGGAAAGCCTTTGTCTGCTTTGTTTACCTTTTTATTCCTACAGCCCCTAGGACCTAATAACTATCTGTTGAATTAATGAATAAATGAATTATAGATCTGTATGTGCTGCTTTGGAATATTTTTCAAGATCTATTAAAATTTAAAAGCTAGGAGCAGAAGGTATTTAATTAAATTTAATTTCTGGTTAAAGAAGAACAGGTATTTATGGAATTGTTTATTCATTGAGTATTTTTGAGAGGTTATAATACATGCCTCTAGGGAGTGAATCTTAAGGTTTCTGGGGAAAGTGATATTTTTATTTTTTATTGTATACTATTCTGTACTGTTCAGAGTTTTAATACATGTATGTAATTTTATGACTAAATTAAATTTTAAGAATTATTATTCAAGGAGTACATTGTCTCTTATGACTGCAAAAATAGACCTAAGATTTGCCCCTTTAGCCCTGACTAGCGTTATGACAAGTGTTTGGTAATCTCCAGCGGTGAGTGCAACCCTGGGGTCGCTGGTCTCCAAGTTGCTGGACTGAGTTAGTGCTGCCAGTTGTAAACACAGCAGAAATCACTTGAAGGGAAAAGTTTCATGGTTTAAATCTGATAAAACAATGTATCAAAAATAACATAAAAAAAATAGCCATTCTTTGACAGTATAGTCAGGATTACTTTAGAAAGTTTACTTTTTTTTTTAATCCTCACCTGAAGATATGTTTTTATTGATTTTTAGAGAGAGAAAGGGAGAAGCGAGAGAAAGAGAGAGATGTGTGAGAGAAACATTGATCACCCATATGTGCCCTGACCAGGGATTGAACCCACCACCCAGGTATGTGCTCTGAACGGGAATCAGACCCAGAAGCTTTTGGTATATGGGATGGCACTCCAGCCAACAGCCACCTGGCCAGGGCTAGAAAGTTTACTTTTTGTAGGTAGGCATACATCTGGATTCAGGGCATTTTTTCTTATAAGCTGTCAGAATCTATACTCTGCAGTTACACATGTAAATCTCATTAGTAAATGAATACATTTGCCCTCAGTCCTTTTTCATATTCAGTGAATGACTTGGAGAACCTCCTAGTTCCCCTAGATGTTTGCAGCAGAAAATGAGGTTGGGACTGGAAGGAAGTTGGCTATAATAACCATATGCTTGCGCTTTCCCATGCTCAAGAGTAAGCATGTCAAAATAGAGTTAATGCAAGAGAAATGTAAATGACCTTAGTCATAAATGCATGACTTTTATATATAAGATCCTTTTACCTCAGGCAAGATTATTTTTAAACATAATATTGACATTAAGATAATCATAGCATTTATACCTCTCGTCAAGGTTAAAGTTCCAAATCTGTGAAAAATACATTAAATTGTCAGAAAATAGGGCACTGATCTGAATGAAAGTTGATTCTTAAACACTTAAAGTACATGAACTTTACTGAGATAATTTTGGTGAAAATTACCTAAATTACTTATGATTTCTGCCCGGATCTAAAATAATGAGTGGCTTTAATTGTCAATGTGAGACACTAGGGTTTTCGTTTTTTTGTTTAAAAATTTTAACTTGTACGTTAAGACTAAGCCTTGCAAAAAACTACTTAAGTCCTGTGACAAAATCTGAATGTAATGGAATGTTAGTAAAATTATTCAAGCTCACCGATGGGACCTGAGGGGAAGTCTATGAGGAGACTTCAGGGAAAGTTTCCTTCTTTGATGAAAATACACATATGGGAAGAAACAGCTCTTTTTTCCCTGGGTATTACCATCTGTGAAAGAAGCCTGGCACCACTGAAGCCATCTTGTTAAATGAGGGGAGCTTGCCAGAGATGGCAAAGTAGAAAGGAGGGTAAACCAAGCAACTTAAAGGCACTGAAGTCAACAAGTTAACCGGCCAGGGAGCCACTCTAGCTTAGGCTTCTTGTTATGTGAAATAATACACTTTCTTACTGTTTAAAAAAACATTTAAGAATGGTTACATAGAGAGTTAGGAATGTGGAAGTAATTGAAAAATTCAAACTAAGGTTAAATTATGATGTTATTCGTACCTTAGTGATGATCTAATAAAAAGCATGTCCTGAAATTAACACCCTACTAAACTTCAACAGTGTAGATTCTGAGCGTTTCTTCTACAATGTCTTCTTGTACATATACATACGCATGAGAGTTTCTCTATGTTCTGGTGTTATGCTGGTAAACAAGATCTAAAAAAAACAAAACAAAACAAAAACCCCAAACTCTGATTTGTGGCATTTGCAGATTTCCATGGTGTAAATACAGTGGTACCTCGGTTTTCGAATGCAATCCGTTCTAGAAGACTGTTTGAGTTCTGAAACGTTTGAAAACCAAGGGATCCACAGCCGACAGCTAGGCCTCAGGATCTTGCCCTCAGCGGAAGCCATGTGGCGTGTTCGAGTTTCGAGGTGTGTTCGAAAACCGAAGCATTTCCTTCCAGGTTTACGGCGTTCGTAAACTGAAATGTTCGTCAACGGAGACATTCGAACACCGAAGTACCACTGTACTCCCATCTTGGCTGATTTCAAGCTACTATTTAATAACTGGCTCACAAAATACTTGAATACTTGAATAACTAATAATTGGCTCTCATAAAACACCATTGTCCCTAGAAGCTGGGTTGAAGGATAAATGCATCTTCATACTTTATATAGTTGAACTGCTTTCCAAGTGGTGGTACCGCATCCTTGTCAAAACTTGCTCTTTTAAAAAACAGACAAAAAAAACTTGCTCTTTTCAGAATTTAAACATTTTTGCCAGTCTGATAAAGATGAAATGATATTTACTGCTGTTTTAATTTGCATTTGCCATGAGATTGAAAATATAAATTTACATATGTTTTTTCTCTTAAAATTTTTTTTTTGTATTTTTAATCATTTGGGTTTTCTCTAGTAAATCATAGCTTCATCCAGTTTTTTATTGGAGTATTTGTAATTTTAAAAATTGATTTATGGGTTTCTTTACATATTCTGGATACTGATCTTTAGTTGATCAGTAGTTACATGCATTACATATAACTTTTCCCAGTTTGTTTTATTTTTCATTATATTTATGGTGTTTTATGTTGTTTGGAATTTAATACTCTTCTGCTTACCAATATAGCTTCCCACCTCTAACACTTCTGCATCTGTGGAAGATCTCTGGCTAAAGCCAAATCCTTTAATGTGCTTTTAAAGGCTCTCCTTGATTTGAAAATTGGGAATGAGCCCTGGCTGGTGTGGCTCAGTGTCATCCATGCACCAGAAGGTTGCCTGTTCCATTCCTGGTCAGGGCACAGGCCCATGATGTGGGTTCGATTCCCATAGTGGGCAGTCAGGAGGCCCCAGTTTGTTTCACCCCAATGATTCTGTAAGTCACTAATAACCTATAATAAGCCTCTTTCTTTTTAAACTAGCTGGATCAGATACCTTAACCAAACCCAGACCTCCATACCTTCCTTACATTTGTGACCCAGTTCTGACTAATGAGAAAAAAGTAGAAACCTAGGACCCTGATAACTTTATGAAGCCATTTTACCACTTGTGGATTCCTTTTGCACAAGAAAATCAATTTATTTAAGCCACAGTGGTTGGATCTTTCTTATTAGCAGCTGAATGCAATTCCTAACTAACATAGTCAGCAATGAACAATGTGTGCCATAGCATTAAAAAAATATTTGTGGACCAACTGATGATTGATGAACAAAGGCACTGAAGCATGAAATAGGGGTGTGTGTGTGTGTGTGCGTGTTCTACAACTTAAAGTGTAAAGTAGGAAGTGGTAGAGAGTAAAGGCAGTGATATAGGTAGGGGTTTCATAGGCCAAGTTAAGTGGTTGGGCATCATCATTAGATGCTAGCAAACCCTTAAAGGAATTTGAGGTGTGTTACATCCTCAGATTTTTAATTTTGATATGTTACTTGGATGCAGCCAATACTAAAGGTAGAGAAAATTGTTAAATCTACAAATTATGGGGGAAAAAATGATGAATACCTGTAATAATTATTCCGATATACATTTGTGCATGTAAGTGAAAATTTTAAATGTGGAATGGCTAAGTCATTGTACACGCTTAAAATATTGAGGGGGAAGGCATGAGGATAAAAATTAGAGATTTATTTTTATCAAAGACATACATGTTCAAACATTATGGGCCTGGTTAAAACAAGTTAACTCCAGGATGCCAGAAAATTAGTCATCATCACTTACCTTCTAAGTCCAATTAACCATCCCCCCCTTTTATTGTGATTATAATTGACATATAACCTTGTTTAAGGACTACAACATAATGGTTTTGATATTTATGTGCTGGTAAATGATTACCACAGTAAGTTCAGTTAAAATCCATCACCTCACATGGTTACAATTTTTTTCTTGTGATGAGAACTTGTTAAAAAAAATATTTTTTTATTGATTTTAGAGAGAGGAAGGGAAGAGGGAGGGGAGGGGGGAGAGAGACAGAGAGAGAGGGAGAGGAGAGAGAAGACAGAAACATTGATCAGTTGCCTCCCACTGGGACTGAACTGCAACCTGGGTATGTGACCTGACCAGGAATCAAACAAGCAAACTTTTGGTGCATGGGACGACACTCAGCTGAGCCACACCAGCCAGGGCAATGAGAACTTTTAATATTTACTCTCATACCAACTTTCACTATTATTAACTATAGTCACCATGTTGTACATTACATCCCCAAACTTATTTATCTTATAACTGGATAGTTTATATCATTCTGATAGGTGAAATATTTTATATCATTGCTGTATAAATTTCTATTTCTTAATGAATGGATATCTTTTCATAAAGATATGAACTGCTTGATTTATTTCTATAAATTGCTTATTCATACCTTATGCAGAATTTTCTACTGAGTTGCTGTTTTTTTAAGTTGTGAAAGCTGACCTGTATAAAGAAAATTACTACTATGACTATCTTATATGCTGTGACTTTTTTCACTGTTTTGCTCTTGGTTTTCACATTGTTTATAGTTTTTTTTTGTTTTATGAACTTATTTTTATGTATCAAAATTACCCGCTTTTCCTTTATGGCTTCTTGGATTTTTTTGCGTCATGCATCACCTTGCCATCTTGAAACCTTCATCTGATACAGCTAACCGGCCAGAGAAAATATGCCTGACTTGCACTGAGCTGCCTACACGCATCGTCTCTGCTGTTATTTCATTTCAACTGTGTGAGCTGAGGATAGGAGGGCGAAAAGACAAGGGAAATTTGTCGAGGGCAATCACTAAGCCAAATGCTTATCACACGGAGAGACCTGCAGCAAAGAAGGATGTTTTCCGACGAGACTGAGGGGCAGCGAGCTACAGCTCCTGAAGCACCCAGGCAGCTAACAGGGCAGGCGGCCTCGCAGAACAGGTCAGAGCCAGGCTGCTTGAGTCTGAATCCTGGCTCTGCCATGACGAGGTGGGCAACCCTTCTCATGCCCTGTGAGTTTTCCTAATTTATTTGCATGAATATCCTCAATATCATCACAATCACTCCTTAGGTGTGTTGGAAACTATAAGGTCAAATAAATGGAATAGGGAACAATTAAGTTGTAAACTGCCAATGCAGATAATCATAAGATACATAATATATGGGGTGTCCTAAAAAATGTATACACATAGTTTGAATAATTATAAAGGCAGTGTTTATTAAAAAACATTTCATTTTCAAAATTGAGCTATTAGCTATTAAAGTGTGCATACATTTTTTGGGACACCCGGTATGTGTAAGTAGGTTAAAATGTCAACACCATGACTTCTATGTGACGAAAATAAAGTAGTTTTCTTCATGGCCTGTATCCAATCTCTTCTTGTTCTGGAATCCCTCCCTTAAAGAGGAAAAACACCTGTCAAACAGGCAGACTGTTAACTATACAGTCAAGTAGAAGCTGAAACTCCATCAGGGCTGTTTTCTCCTCTCAGTGGGCTTCCTACCTGCCCTTCCCCTTCCATCCCTGGTTAGCTGTAGAGAGAAGTTACATATCTAAGGAGGTGGAGGGAGGGACTGCAGGCTCCCATGCCTCCTGTCCGCTGGGTCTAGACCTGACCGTGTCTGTTATTTCCAGGTGTTGCTGGTGTGATTGCTGTGACCCTGAGTCTTACTTACAACCTCCTCTTTTGAGGGGCCCCGTATTCCGCCATCTCCCTGATTCCTGGTTTCCTGGCCTGGGTACTCTCAGCATCTTGTGTCTCCAGCTGCCCGTTATAGCTGCCCTCAGGCTCTGCCCTCACAGACATTGCCTCTCACCCTCTGCCCCTTGTGGGTATCCCTTAGTCCCCGCCCCTCACATGGGCATGGCTCTGGGCAGAATCCAGGGCTTCTCCAAGGGCCTATATTCTCCCAGGCTTTGCCTCGAGGACTGTGGTGAGGCCAGCCCTTGTCTCATTTCCTAGATACTCCACGCTTCCCCACTCTGCCCAAGGCAGATGACAGCAATGTCTGCATGTGGCCCTTCTCCCTGCCTTCACCTTGGCCTGACTCTCCCCAATCTCTGTTACCACTTAGGGTAAATCTCTATGTACAGACTTCCAATCTTGGCTCTTATACATAGAGGGCCACTTTAGGAATTTAGAATTCTATTTTCTCTCTTAATAAAGTTTGAATTTTAGATCCACTATCTTGTGAGAGATTCTGAGTCAGTTTTGTGACCTCAAAGGTGTATAATAACTTCCTTCCAGAAGAAGTGTGCCCTAAGCAGAGGCTCTTAGTTCAGTGAGGAGGGAAAACTGTGTGCTACCATATCAGTTCAAGAATTAAGAATATAGGATCCCCTCCTCTCCTTAGTAAATGACTGGGTGCCCCAAGGATATCCACTCACAGGGCTGTTCCCCAACTCATACCCTATAGGAAGTGGGATTTAGGTGTCTCTAGAATCTGTTTCTTTTTCCACCCCTTCTTACCTCTCTATTCCCCACATCCTCAAGTTTGACTAAAGGTGGGTCTTGAGTAACAGCTGTCATCTCCCACTGTTCACCTCCCATTCATTTTCGCAGGAAACTCTGCTTCCTTTCAACAGGGGAAGGGCAGGCAGGCACTAATGTAACCAAATGAGTGGCCATCGCCTTGAGTGGGGCTTGCATGGTTGGAGAGGAGGGGCAGACCAGGCCAGCAGATATTGTTTCTGCCTTGAATCAAGCCATTCTCACCAGCACCATCCCTCTAGACATCAGCCATCCTCTGGTCTTGGTGGTCTGGCCAGAGAGGAAATAGAGCCACCTGGGCCTGTTCCTTCCTGAGCCCCAGTATGGCTGCTCTCCGGACCTCTCAGGCCCGGTGTGGCCCAGAATTAGCAGATTTTTGTTGTTGTTCTGGTTTTGTCCTGAAATCAGTTCTCCTTTCCAAGGCAATCTCTCCTCTGTGTCTCAGAGCATCACACTTCTAGCCTGACTGGACACTGGTGGAACTGCCTCTTTCGGAAAGGAGGGTCTGGGAATAGCTTCCCACCTCCCACCTTCTTCTCTCTCTCCATTCTCCTGTTTCTGCCTTTGCACATCACTTTTCCCCCTGGTTATAGCCTATCTTTCAAAATGACTCTGATGCAAGGTCTTACAGTCAGCGAGGCCTGGGACGACACTCAACCAAGAAGTGCTGCGCACAGAGTAGAAACAATCTTGCACGGGCCTTTTTAAATATATATATATATATATATATACAATTTAATTTTGAAAAAAATTTGACCCACAATAGACCCATCTATGTAAAGTATTAAGATGCCTTACAATCGCACACATTTAGAATTTTTTAATGGAATAATTTCAGAACTTATTTGAAAATAAGAATGTTTAAAATTAAGTCTTATTTAGACCTCACATTGTTTTAAATGACCCCCACTTTCCAAAGGCCATAAAAATGGACACAAGTGATTTAAGTCTATCCCCAGAGCTTCCCATGGACATACTTCTTGGTCCTGAGAGGGCAGGAATGCATGAGTTTCTCCAGTAACATTCGTATGCACAGGAAATGACTATTGACATAATCTTTAAGCCTAATAATTAACATTATTCTTTCGTTTATAATTTAAAAGCTTCTGACAGCTAAATGCTATGGTATAATTTATAATGAAAGAGTTTGAGTGATTGAGGTATATTTCATTGAGCTGGTTTCTCCTATGAGTTGAAACTAAGACTTGTGTAAACATAGGAAGGGAAGCCCTTCCCAGGTTTATGTAGTTAGGCAAGAATATTTAATGTCCCTCATTCCCAACTGTGCTGCGGTACCATCTGGGCCGTCCTCCAACTTCACAGGAAGCAAATCTATAGGATTTAAGGGGCATTAACTTATTTTCAGCAAAACAGTCACATATAAGACCACCATCCTACTGAGTATGTAATAAAAAACACATTAATTTCTTTGACATATACAGTTTTATAATATTTCTCTAGTGCTCCTTTAAAAAATTTGGAACCTTAGCTTTTGGGTATTTTAAAAATTACAACAACAACAAAAGCAAAACTAAAAAATTAAAAGTGTGTACCATGGAGAAAAATAGCAGTAGTATACTACATATTGTAAGTAATTTGAGAAATTGTAGATATCGCATCTTCCAGTGATGCTAAAGAAAATAAAGAATCTGTCACCAAATTAAACAGAACCTACCAGTGCTGGAAGAGTCAAAGGTTCATAGCTTTTCAAATAAAATACATAGTTGATATAATCTGCAATAACCTATACGTAGTTAGGAAAGAGCATATTAAGCATCCCCTCAAAATAAGACATCTAATATGTAAGTTTGGATCAGAGCAACCTGTTTTGATTTATAATTTCGTCTCCCTGTCGGCTAAGAACAATATAATTTTATACAGCACCAACAACTTGTCCTATAATGATGCCAAATACAATTCATGTGTTGATTTCAGAGATGTCTTTATTGGCTTATTTCCTCAGAGTGGCACCATGACACACCGAGGCTGAAAGGAAAAGATTAAATAATGTGCTGAAAAATACAGAATTACCTCTGACCTCTGGGGGGGGGCGGGGAGGAAGAGGGAGAGAGGGAGACCTACCAACCTTACTGGAGCCTGAATACTTTCTCTTTAATTGATAATAACTGGTTAGTTGCTTTCATAAATAGAAAATGAGGCCTTTTGAGAGAAAAAGAAATTATTGAAGTAATTTAACTTAAAAAGGAATTTCAACTAAAATAATTACTGTGCATTTTAGTAAGGTCAATCAGCATTTATTTTCTTTTCCCACAGTTTCTTCTAAGTTTAAACAGCCTGCAGGAATAGATAAAATCAAAGTTAAGGATATCTGTAGCTCTGCAGATTGAAGTAGTTAGGTCTAAAAAGCCTTATAAAAATGCAGAACTACTCTTTTTATTACCAAGTAATGTGTAAACAGTATCCCCAAACACCCACCTCCACTGTAGAACTTTTATTTTCCACTTAATTTTTTTATTATTTTATTTTTAAAAAGGGATATGTATATGCTTCTAAGATAGCTTATCGATGTATAATTGGTGTACAATAAACTGCACTGTGTTTTTATAATCAGAAAAAAATACTTTTAAAGTCTGTTGGAATTCTTGCCTCTAAAAAGACATTTCCGTCTCTCTAAAAATTATCATTATGGAGGAATTTAAATGTATCTCATATCACTGAGAGACATGAGTGAACTGATAGAAATTTAACTTGCAGATTATAGAATAATACTGTGATCCAAATATACCCCCTCCCCAGTCTTAATTAAAAAGAACATGGCGAAGAAGCCAAAACCAAGTAGATATCTATTAGAAAGATTTTCAAATGTACCTTCAGTGTTTGTTAAATAGCCACAGAGACAGATACAAATTTAACAGACTAAATTAATTTTTAAATTAGCACTTTATTTTATTTTAGTAATATCCCTTATCCTGACCATGCACCATTAATTAAAACAGCATGCTCCCTTGCATCTTTGGGTGAAACCATGCAATTTCTCCTCTGATATTTTCCAACACACTACAATCTGTTAGCATATTTAGCAGTTTACTCAAAAGTTATGAAAACTTGTGACAGAAATATACTTCTTTGGCATTAAAACATTTATAACTGGACAAGAAGAAATAAAAAGTAATATTGTAAAGGGCAAAGTAACTATTTAACAGGATGATTTAGAAAAGTCTGATAATTCAACAAAAGTCATATTTTCCCCCCCAATTAAATGCTTTAAAAACTGTAGCCAAATAGATTTATTAGCAAGAAAGCCATTTTTCTGAAATTCCTCCTATCAAATTTAGTGATTATAGTTCATTTAAGGTAACTTTAAAGAAGTTTTTATTTCATTTCTTAAGATAAAACATTATGCTTAGCTCTTTATAACAGTGAATGGCTGAATCCATCTCATTTTACTTTTTATCCCTTTCAGTGTTACACGAGTGAGTAAATATATTCACAAATGTTTAAATATACAAACATTTTTGCTACATATTAATATGTACAAAGCTTTGACTACATATATTTTCTTCACATTACAAGGAGATATTCACATTAAAATAATGAAAGTTACAAACTATCAGATACGAGCCAGCACATGCTCATGTTTGGCTGAATGAGCTGAATGGTAGTTTTTGCCTTCAAATGGTCTTTTACTTCATTTTACTGTGAAATGCTTCAAGAAAACTGAGGTGAGAAGAAAATAAAGTGGTGGTTCAACTGCAATATTAATTCAACCAAGTCCATTAATATGCCTGTCTATTTGCTAATCTTGGATGAAATTCAGCAACTTTAAAACAGGGTCACTGAGAAAGAAATGAACTTTACAGTTGGAAAGTGGAATAATAAAAGACTGAGGAAAAAAGCAAGAAAGGGAAGTAAAAGGAAATCTAAGTCAGCAAAGACGTGACAAAAGAGACTGGAGAGGTTTTTTTTCAGGTGTTTCTGCACACCCTGTTGCTCTGAGATTCAGTATGGTCCCTGACCAGCATCTCTACTTCATGGCACCTGATGGACAGTGTGATGGGAGGGGCCCAGAGTAGAGGGCCTTCCCTGGTTGTAGGTTCAAATTGGGGCAGGTTCAGGGGGGCCTGCTGTGGCCCGATGTATCTCAGGATGGTCACTCGGTGTCCTCAGAGCCCCTTGAGGCGCAGGTCAGTGCCAGAATCCCCAAATCAGACAGGATTTCTCCCATTTCATAACAGCCAAGTAGGTAGACTGTGAACATCAATTGACAATGGGAGAAGGTGCCTGGCTAAAGCTGTGATTGTGAGGGTCATGGGGGATCACTCTCTTTAGGGTGGCCGAAGCCACACCTGCTCAGCTAGTCCAGGACCTGAAAGAGAGTAGGATGGATAGGGAGTGACCAGGGAGGAGGGTGACAAACTGTGATGCCCAGTGACATCCATCTGCTGTTCACACTGGACTGCGGGGATTTCCAATGCCTTCCACAATTTGGAAATATAATTAGATATTTAGTAATTCTCTAGGGTGGTGGGCAAGCCCTGTCCTATGAAGCAAACCATTTCTAATATTCCAAACAAGTTTTCTAAGAGGGAAAAATAACTAGTTATAGAAGTTACTGCAACATCATATTACCTCAGCAGTCTTTTTACACACATTGAGCTGAAACTGAATAAATGATGCCACATCTTCCAACTGAAATGGCTTCTTAAACCAGCTTTAAGGATAGACTGTTTTTTTAAAAAAAAATGAAATGCAGCTTGTATTTATTATTATTTGTAATCCTCACTGAAGGAAATTTTTTCCATTGATTTTTAGGAGAGTAGAAAGGAGCTTTTACTTTTTCAAACTAGAAAGACTCAATAGCTATCAGCTTATCAGTTTGTAATGCACACACAGAAAGTGTGTGCATTCTATGAATATATACACAGTTTTTTGCTTTGTGTGTCTTCTTTTTTCCAATAGTTTCTCATGCACTATATAGTAGTGACTACCTCTCATACTGAACAGATAAGCTGTATGTTTTATACAAGACTATTTCATTCCACATTTATTTAGACAGATAAATCTGAAAACTCAACTATGGATTCATATGTAAACTTTCAGAAATGATGTTTGTTATATCTGATGTAATAAATATAGAATTATTTCATATTTATTTCATATTATTTAAAAACAATAGACACCACTTTCTTTCGGCACCCACCAGGGGACAGCCTAAGGTTGTGAGTCTGTTGGAATATGGCCATGATTTGCTTTTTCTCCAGAGACAGAATGCTTCAGAAACTGACCAGTGGCACCAATGTACAATCTGGATCGCATGGGCCATTTCTGAAAAAGAATATTTAAACAAGAATCTAAAAGTTAGTATCTATACCAGATATAACATAACCTGTAATAATAATAATAATTCCAAATATTTCAATGCAAATGCAATCTTATGTAGCTAGTAACAATTGTAATCATGAAGTCCAAGGGACATGAAAAAATATTTATTAATGCTAACAATAAAAATAAAATTATACCCAGATTTTGATTATAACTGTATAAAATAGTATGTGTGCATGTGGGCAAGAGATCATGGAGAATGAATATAGTTAAATGTAGGAAAATACATTTACCCACAATGTTTTAATTTCAAACTAAGCCTAAAATAAGATCCTTGGCTTTAAAGATATTTTTAAAAGTTATACATGGTAAATGCTCGCTTTGGCAGCACATATACTAAAATTGGAATGATACAGAGAAGATTAGCATGGCTTCAAGTTCATTAAGCATTCCATATTTTTAAAAAAATTTATACATGCGAAGTATTATGTTTCTACACTTGTCAAAGAACTACAGTGAAAAGTGACTAATTCAACTATCTAAACATTTTATCTAGCTAAAAGCAATATCTGTAAGTTATAAATATTAGAATGTTTGGTGTTTTATAGATAGAATATCCAGGTTAAATGTCTGGATGTATTGGCATCACACAACTGTAATCTTTCAGTAATCACCACATTTGTATTCTAATTGTAATTTTTTCTAAATTTACCTTTAAAATGAACAACCTCTCAAACAATATAATTTATTGACAAATAGGCACAATAATGAAAAAACATATTATATAAGTAACCCTTTCAGAACGAACCTTTTCTTTTTTGGAGGGTGGTGTCATATAATCAGTTTAGTTCTAAGGTCCTTGGAATACTAAGGGTTAAGATGCCTTTAGTTAACCAAAAAAGACAAATAATCAGAACATTTTTATTTGCATTCGATTAATCAAAGGTAGATTTCATATTTAAGGATTTTTGGTAGTGCCTGTAAAATAATGTTATAGGTGGTTTCAATTCTGTGTATAAAATCTCTTTCCCCTGAAGCTCCACAGCACATGGTCATGGCTCTCTTATGGCACACAGAACATTCTCCCTTATGTATTTTCATCTTTGTCTCTATTATATGTTCATTCGGGGCAGGGATTGAGTCTTACCCTTAACTGTATTCACTGTGCTAATGTAGTGCTTTGCACTCAGTAAATGATTTTAAAACAGACTAGTCACTGTTCAACCATCATTAATTCCATTAAGAGGTCATCTTTGACCTTATTTCATTATCCCTAGAGTTGTCTTTTAAAATAAAAATAATCCAGAGGACAAACAAGATTTAATTTTTCTTAAAAGAGTTGTAGGGTTACAAAAACACTTGGTACATGAATCAAGTGCAAAACAAAAACAAAAACAAAAAAACTCTTGTTAAGCTTATTGTTACCTGAAAATTACAGTTCTAACATTATTCAAAAGAGCACTGCAAGAAACTAAGGTGAAAAACTTGATTTCTCATCTAAATTATATTTCTCACAAAGAGGCATTTAGCAGATGCTTTTTGTAGGAAAGTCTACTTAATATTTAAAATGTCAAGTAAAAAAAATCTAATATTAATGATATATTTGAATAGCAATCTAATGTACACTGTAATACAAACCCCTTAATAATGAATGACTTTTCAGCTGAGATTGTTAAACAGTTGTATGTGAAACAGTTTATTCTTTTATTATTATTAATTATTGTATTATTTTCCATATGAACAACTGTAAACCTACTTTTGCTCGACCCTGTCTATAACACATGAATGGAACAGAAACTTTTATAATTATAAATAATGATATTTAAAATTTTTATATTTAATATTTAAAATAGTATGAGCTTATAATCATGTTGATTATATTCGCAAAGAAAATTTTGTTAAATCTCACCGCAGCATTTTAAGTTCAGTTAATATTACAGGGTGTACTTTTTACCAAATTTCAATAACGATTATTCAGTAATTTACTGAACACTGATATACTTAAGATTAACTAATAATTTTGTATTTGTGTGTGTGTGGCTATTAAATGCTCCGAATGGTGGAACCAAATTTTTGAAAATTTAGGTTTAGGAAATATAGGGAAGATGGCATATTTTGAACAGAAAGCCAGATCAATATAGTATTTCAAAACAAGTCTAGGAGGAAAGGACAACGCAGAGTCTAAGTGCTGAGCAATCCACCTACATGTAAAGTAAAATATACGAAATGGATGCTCTTGGCTAGTCTTGTACATTACAGGATTTGAATACAGTATTTAATCAGCACACTCAATGTATATAACAATTTATTATAAAATTTACATAAATACATTATAGTTTTTCTTGCACTCTTGGTGGCTGTCTAGTCCATGATGGTTAACCTTTATTAAAACGTACTGAAATTTACTCCGTGGGGATACAAAATAACGGTCTCATTTTGTTCTTACCAGTGTTACAAAATATTTTCAACATTGGTTTCCAAGGATTGCTAAGGGACAGGTAATTTCATTACCCCATAGTTCATAAATATTTAATTCATGAAACTTTTCAAGCAGCTGATAAAAACGACAATGGAAATGTAATGTAAATTAAAAGCGCTTAAAAACAAAAAGGCTCATAAATATAACTCTGATACGAAAAATTACCAGGAGGCGCCACCAAGCACCTCACCAGGCGCCCTGGAGAAGCCTCCCACCTGGAAGGGGCATCCTGTAGGCTGCATGCTCCGAGGAGCGTGAGACACCCCTGCCCGGCCACCCCGGGGGTAAACCTCGGAGCGGCTCAGGAGCAGCCTTTTGCAGCGGAGACCTCCCCTCCCCGGCCAAGTTCCCTGTGCCAGTCTACTCCCTGCCTCATCCCGAGGGAGGGGTGAGAGCTCGGTGGCATCTGCCCAGGTGGGGCAGACCGGGCAAGTCCGAGCGCCCTGCTGCCCGCCCCAGCGCCGCCGCGCTTCCTGCCCGCCTACCTTGACCGGGTGCAGGTAGCCGTCGCCGCGCAGCGCGCCGAGCCCGGGGTCCGCCGGCGCCTCGGCGTCGTCCTGCAGGCTGCGGGTGAGGTGCGCGATGTAGGTGGTGGCCAGCAGCAGCACGTCCAGCTTGGACAGCTTGGTGTCGGGCGGCACCGACGGCAGCGTGCGCTGCAGCTCGAGGAAGGCGTGCCGCAGGGTCTGCACCCGGCTGCGCTCCCGCGCCGCGTTCGCTGCCGCGGGCCGCCCGCCGCCCGAGCGCGCGCCTCCGCCGGTGCCGGACGCCGGCGCTGGCCCGGTCTGTCCAGGGCTCGAGTCTCGAGTGGAGGCAGCCGGGGGCCCGAGCTCATTGCTGGCCATCAGGGGGCTGCCCGCGGGGCCGCTGCGGTCCATGGCGACGTCCCGCACAGCGCGCCCTGCAGAGGACCAAGGGCTCAGTGAGGCCGGCGCCCGGTCGGGCTTAACCCGCGTGGGAGCAGCCGTCTCGCGGCTCCCGCGCTCCCGCCCGGCCGCCCGCAGTCCCCCGCGCGTTCCTAGGGAGGAGGCTGCTCGCTGGAGGGCGTCTGCCTCGGCGCCCCGAGGCGCTTGGGGTCTGAGGGTTCCGGGCGCTTAGGAGCCGAGGAGCGGCGCGGCTCGGGCTTTACTTTCCACCGGCACACTGAGCGACAGCGCTGCTCCGCCAGGGAGGGACGCCCCGGCTCGGCACTTGTTCGCGCTTCTGGAAAGTTACCCTGCCAACCCCGCAGGACAGCAATGCTGACGGTTCTCGCGGAGCGCGGTCCCCACGCCCGCCGCCCGCGCGCGTTCGCTCCTGAGGCACGCGAGCCGGCGGCGGCGGCGGGAGCCCAGGGTAACTTCTGCCGGACGAGGGGAGGCAAGCCGCGGACGAAGGCACCCGCCACCCTCGGGGCCCCGGGACCGCGCGGCGCGGCGGGCGTCGGAGCGGGCCCTCACCTTTCCTGGAGCGGCCGTGCGGGGCTCTGCTCCGCTGCGCGAGCGGGCGAGGAGCGTCGAGCCGGGTCTGCGTGGCCAGGGCCGCGCCGGTCACTTCATCCTGGTCCAGCCGAAGTCGACGACCGCTTCCAGCCCCGGGTGGGCCCGCCTTTTATGCGGGCGTCCCCGAGGCCAGGCGTGCGTGTGGGCCAAGCTCGGTGTCGCGCCACGACAGCAGGAGCCGCCGAGGTCCGCGCCCACCTGAGGGGCCGTCCGGGGACAGTGCGGCGCGGAGCCGCCTCCTCAGCCGCCCGAGAGTCATTAATCAAACCGCCCGGGGGGCGGGGCGGGGGCGGGACAGGGGCGGGGCGTCCTGCTGGCCCCGCCCCGCCGCTGGGCTCCCGGGCGCTCCAGGTTCCGCGCCCGCGGCGGTGGGAGGTGGGAGGTCGGGGTCCCGGCCGGGCCCGGGGCCGGGGCCGGGGTTGGGGGGCCAGAGCCGAGTCTGGGCTCGTCGGGGGTCACCAGGGCGAGCCCGGGCGCCTTCCCCGCAGGCACGGAGCTGCGGCGGGCACGTTGTGTGGAGCGTGACCTTTAATTCTCTGAGGCAGAGTGGAGTGCGCCGCGGCGCGTAGCCTTTATTTCACCACAAGGTAAATGTTTCACTGTCCTAAGTAGTTAAAGCACGAGCCCCGACCCCGGTACTCCGTGGCTAGTTCGTGAGCCGCGTAGAGATGAACCCCACTTCCCTCGAACGCTCCCGCGGTCGGTGAAACTTCGGGAAATTACCCAAATCTGCGTAAAGGGCCCTGCGGTGGCAGGCGTTTCTCCCTTGGGCGCCGCACGTGCCTGATTTGGACGTAACATTCGTCCTGGCGCCGTCCCCCGGGGGAACTCGCTGACGCGTCGTGCACTCGGGACCCGCGGGAAGCGCGGTGCGGGCTCTGCGGGGCACCGGCCCCCGCCCCCCGCGGCGCCCCGCCCTCCGCGGCCTCCGCGCACCCCGGGCCCCTCGCCTCGGGAGGCACGTTTTCTAGCCTCTAATTAGTGTATCCTGGACCCTGCCTGCAATTCGAGGAGCAGGACCTTAAAAAGTCGTCTTTGGGGTGAAGCGGAACAAGGGTATCATTCGTGAAACTGCTCTTGCATGCGCGACGTAACTTCGCACTTTCCAAGAGTTTCGAACGGTAACGACCAGGTTCCGCCGCGTGACGGCGGTGGCCGCGCAGCCGCGCCCGCGCCGCGTGAGGGGTCAGAGGAACCCCGGCTCCGGCCGCGCGCCTCGGGACCCGCTGGGGCTGCACCTGGGCGCGAGCCGCGCGGCCGCCGCTGGTCCCAGAAGCCTCGCTTCCCGGCGAGAGCCTCCTCCTTTCCCAGTGAAGCACGCGTGGTGGGGAGGGAGCGCCGGGAAAGCCGCGTTCCGGGTGCAGTGAGGGAACAAGTGAAACCAGAACTGAAAGGCGTTTCTCTTATAACAAGACACCCTAAAGATACAAACCACAGGGGTGATGTTGCCTTGTCCGAAGGGGGGGGGGGGGGAGTCAAACGTTGCAGACTTCTTAGGGCTGAACGGATTCTTTTTTTTACAAACAAATTTTTTATACTTTTGGGTTACGGAGATGGTGAGGTTCATGTTTATAATTTTTTGTCACAACCTTTCAGATTCCTCCAGAGAGAGATTCCTGTTGGGGGGGGCGGGGGGGAGAACCCAGCGTTAAATTAGTTCAAAAATGAAAATTATCCAAAACAGGTCGCAAACATAGAATCTAGGACACAATAGCAATTAAAGGCTAATGATTAGTCACCAAACTGTGCAAATCTTTTCAGAATTTAAAGAAAGCGGAAGCAAAGATTCCACCCCCCACCCCCCCACCCCCCCCACCCCCCGCCAGGATAGGGAAGAATAGGAAAGTCTGAGTTGGGAGAGGTGTGAAATAAGCATAAGGGAGGGAAGGTGGGCCAGGTCTAGGGTGAGGCAAGTTAGGTGCCTAGGGCTCCTTAAATTGTGCACCCTCGGCATCTCGCCTCCTCACCCTAGCCCACCCTCAGGCGGAGTGCAGGAGGGGACACTACAGAGGCTAACAGTGGCTGGCCCCTGGCCAGCTACGCTGCCCAGGTCAGGTTCCAAAGGAAGTACTGATGTAACAAGTACAATCACAGCCAGCCACCCCCTTGCCCTATCTGCTGCCCTTCCAAGTAGGCTCCCTGAATCCGCTAATTCTGTTAGTCCTAATGCCTGCAAGAAACCAGTGTTTGCAGTTAAATCAAAAATAGAAGATGAAAGTCTTCAAATTTTCAACGTTATGTAAATTAGTAACAGATAACTTACTTAATTAACCCTTTATATGTGCTAAGTGCTTTACAAAAAGTACTATATTTTCCATTTAGTATTTACAAAAACACTTTGAGGATTTTACATTTTACAGTTGAGAAAGTAAGGCTCAGAAGGATTAAGTAATTTTTCCAAGGCCGCACAGCTAAATAAGTGGTGGAGACGGGATTTAAGCCAAGCAGACTGACCCTAATACTTGTGCTTTTTACCATACTATTTAATATTTGTAGAGTTCTTCATAATCTTCAAAATACTTTTTGAATCTATTATCTCAATAAAGAGCATACTTTAACTTGACTCCATATTAATAATCCAGATACTATTTTCATAGTAGATCATTCTTTGAAGTTCTTGTCTAGGACCCCGGAAAGCACATGGCTTTAGAGTGCTGTAAATTTTATTTCACAGGGTGTGGTGTAGGTCTTAAAAATGGTATTTGTCTTTTTTCTAAATATGTCAAATTACTTGCCATCTTAACTCACTGTCTTTATAATGTAAAATAATCACACAGCAGTGAAGAAAATATATCGATTAGTTATATATATGCATGCATATTATATCACAAAAGGTTTTATATAGTTGGTGCTTTTTTTCACTTTTCAACTATTTCCCTCGTTATTTAAGACATAATTTACATCAATTTATTCTTTTGAGTATATAGTTCAGTAAGTTTTGATAAACATGTATAGACATGTAACCACTACCACAGTAAAGATCTGTAATATGCCCCCTCTCCCCCCGCCAAATTCCTTTGTGCTTACGCTTTGTAGTCAAACCCTAGTCCTTGGCAACTAATGATCTGTTTTCTGTCTCTATGGTTTTGCCTTGCCACAATGTCTTAGAGTTATACAGTATGTAGCCCTTAAGTCTGGCTTCTTCAGTGAGTATAGGTTCATTTCACTTAGGAATAGGACTGCTAGGTATGGTAAGTATATGTGTAACTTTATAAGAATATGCAAAATATTTTCCAAAGCGGCTGTACTATTTTTGCATTCCCACCAGTAATGCATGAGAGTTCCAGTTGTTTCATATCCTTGCTAGCATTACCAGATTTTTAAAAATTTTACTTTAATAGATACTTTTTAAGAAAAAAAATTGAGCCCGGCTGGGCATGGCTCAGCGGTTGAGCATCAACCTAGGATCCAGGCGATCAGGGTTCGATTCCCCGTCAGGGCACATACCCTGTTGCGGGCTTGATCAACGACTCTCTCATCATTGATGTTTCTATCTCTCTCTCTCCCTCTCCTTTCCTCTCTCTGAAATCAATAAAGATATATTTTTTTAAAAAGAAAAAGAAAAAAAATTGATGCAAAATTTAAAAATCAGGTGATTTCACAGTCTAGATATCTTGCTTGCCAGCTAGTCTTATTTCTCAAGTTGAGCATATATACTTGGCTACATACATTGCTTTGGAGCCAAGTACTTGCAGCCACCTTAAGTTGGACATGTGCTCTCCAATTCACCTCATCAGCTTCTCTCATTTACTTTACCTGCCTGTACCTGAGGGAGTTTTTGAGACACCCTTGCAGAGTAGTTGAGAACTTGGCTTTTGGAGTCAGTGACCTGGATTCGAGTTCCAGCTCTGCCTCATGGCAATAATGTGGCTTGGGCTCCTTTGGGCCTTTCCAGGGCAAATTCATTTCCCCATCTATAAAATGGGGCTGATAGTACTATCTCAAAGGGTTCTACTTTTTTTTTTTTTTTTTAAATCCTCACCCATGGATATTTTTTCCATTGCTTTTCAGAGAGAGTGGAAAGGGGGAGAGAGAGAGAGAAAGAGAGAGAGAGACAGAGAAGAGGAGAGGGGAGAGAGAGGAGAGAAACATGGATGTGAGAGAGACACATTGACTGGTTGCCTCCCACATGGGGATCAAGCCTGCAACCAAGGCACCTGCCCTTGGCTGGAATCGAACCCGGGACCCTTCTGTCCGCGGATGATGCTCTAACCACTGAGCAAGACAGGCTAGGGCAGGGTTCTACTTTTAAAAAAAATTTGTTTAGGTAATGAAGGTTCACCTTCCAAAAGAGACATTTTAGACTGTAAAATAACTAATATAATTATCATAAATTAGATCTTACACGACTCTTGTTCACAGAGGAAGCCATTGACCTAGCTGAGACTAAAAGTCACAAAAGCTACCTTTGGACTGTTTTTAAAAACTTTTTTGCTTACCACAATTGCTTCTTTTTTTGAGGGGGTTGTGTCCTAATTTCAAAAAGGATCCTTTGAGAATTGCAAATCAAAATCTTAACATTATATCTATATTATTGATATGTATGAGCTTATTTTGCCTATAAAATTATTTAGACTGCAGTTGGGTTTAACACAGTACAATTAAAAGCGCTTAGGTAGGATCATCCCAGAGTTTTGTGACTAAAAATATTTTCTAAGTTTTAAAAATTCTTCTTGAAGCACATAGGAGATCTCTTGTTACAACTGTTTAAGCATAACCTTCACAGTGGTGAAAGCAAATTATTTTTACTGTTTTAACGTTCATTTTTAACTCACAGAAATCTAATGCTTTCATAGTCTAACTAAAGATAGTAGGTATTTTATATATTGTTAAATAACTGAACATTTCCTACGAATTATGGGTTCCAGGGATTCACATTCCTTAAAGGAATCTGAAACTAAGGGCATTCTCACACAGCTAGAAAGTTATTATTTTTCTTTAACAAAAGAGATGATTTGACTCTATTGACATTGCATAGGCTTGAAAGATAGTAAAATAATCAAGTACCAATATGCTTTTATCATTGCATAGCTCTGTACAGTATTCTCAGTGGATCTTATTTATAATGTATAAATGCATTTAATGTCTGTTTTTAAATTACTAAGGCTCAAGCACCTCCTAATGTTTGAAAAGAGAGGAAACATCTGTGACAAACACAGAAAGAAGCAATGTGTACATTTTTTGTTTAATACCATATATTATTTTTAATTGAACCGTGAAGGCATTTGTTCAGAATCAGCCTTTAAATAAAAAATAGTTTTGAAACTAATCTTTAATTAAAGTGTACATTGATAGTATCAAGTTCAGTTTGAGGGTCAAAAACAACGTCAATGAGTCTGACTTTTTCCTCCCTGTAGGGAAGGCAGGCTTGTGTAAATATACATGAGCACAGACTGCATGCATTTATAAAGGAGGTGGAAAACATTCCCCTGTCACTGCACAGATGTTGCTTCACTGGGTTCCACAAGGATACAGGCATAGCTCCCAATGTGTGGAATCTTAAAGGAGTGCAGGGCACATGCTTTTAGCATTTTGGAAGAAACACTCTAAGCTACTTTCCACCTCTGAGTAGGCTCCCCACTTGGAATATTAAATGTCGACCGTAGGCCACTTGTCCAGCGATTCTCCCCCTTAAGGTAATTAAGGGAAGGAGTTGCTTTAACCAACTTTTTAGAAACTGAAAATCTGTATGTTTGGGCTGAGTATTTTGTTTTTAACATTTTACCTACATTCTAGCTTTATTCTCATCTCTTAGCTTTACACTAAATTAGTAAAATGTTAGCAATAGGTACACCCTAAAAATCTAAATTAGTAAATGTTAGCAATAGGCACACCCTAAAAACCTATATCATGAGCTTAATGAAATTCCATCATATACTTGGCCACCTTGTTTTGTTTTGTTTTGTTAATCCTCACCAAAGGATATTTTTCCCACTGATTTTTAGAGGGGGGTGGATGGAGAGAGACAGACAGACAGAGAGAGAAACATTGATGTGAGAGAGACACGTCGTTGGGTTGCCTCCCGCGCCCACTGTAACCTGGCCCGAACGAACCTGCAACCCAGATACGTGCCCTTGACCCGGAATCGAACCTGCAACCCTTTGGTGTGCAGGTCGATGCTCTACTACTGAGCAACACTGGCCAGGGCTGTTCACCTTTTATATTAAAGAGAGGTAGAACTGATATTCCCATTTAACAAGACAAATCTTTTGTGATAACAAAGCAATATTTTTGTTTGTCCTCCATAAAAATGTCACCTGAGGAGCCTGGCTGGCATGGCTCAGTGCTTGTGCATTGACTTAGGAACCAGAAGGTCATGGTTCAATTCCCGTCAGGGCAAATACCCTGGATGTGGGCTTGATCCCCAGGGGGGGGCATGCAGGATGCAGCCAACCAGTGACTCATCATTGATGTTTCTCTCTCTCCCCCCCTTTCCCTTCCTCTCTCTGAAATCAATAAAAACATACTTTAAAAATGTCACCTGAGGAAATAAACATTTAAAATATTTTAGTAAGCCTTGGCTGGTTAGCTCAGTTAGTTAGAGTGTCGTCCCAGTACACCAAGGTTGCGGGTTCGATCCCCGGTCAGAGCACATATCAGAATCAACCAATGAATGCATAGATAAGTGGAACAACAAATCAATGTCTCTCTCTCTCTCTCCCCCCCCATTTCCTCCCTACCTCCCTCTCTCTAAAAAAAATCAATAAATAGAACATTAAAAAATAAAATAACATATTTATATAATATTTTTTCACATTATAAATCTGAAGACTCAGGATTGAACATAATCAACCTCACTAACAGTAGCAGTAAAAGAACATTCTTTATGTTCTTCTCACAGGAACCCCTCTATTCTGCTGGCTTCTTTCAGGGTAGCCTGTCTTAGTAGTACGTAGTAGTTAAAAATGCATTTAGCTTTGTATTGAGTGTTCCTAGTTAGGACAACGAGGACAGAGTGATTTATTTGCTGTTTTCATCAGTGTAGTCCTAGTGACTACAGCTTTGCTTGGGGCTACAAATATGTGGTATGTGTCACAGTTCACAACTGATCTTAGTGTGTGTGGCAGTGTATAGAGTTTACCAACATTGTTTTCTGAGGCTGTGTCCATTTTTATTGCTTTCTTTTCCATCTTGATGATATACTAGGAAGACCTTTCAAAATGGCTTGTCAAGACACAAAACTCAAGAACACTATTGTGGACTTGACACCAGTCGTGTAAATCTTTAAGAAACTATTGGGGTACTACGGACAAACTGGCTAAGGTTTTGATGGTAATCACAACGGACAGAAGCAGTAAAGCAAATTTTCACGCAGCTTCCAGTTTTTGTGCATGTATGTGTGTGAATGGGGAGGAGGCAAGACCAAAACTAGGACTCCTTTCTCCTCTCTCCAAATAAAGCATTTTCCAGACTCATAGGACCCTCTCTCTCTTAAACCTCCATCCCTGCAAGCCCAAGCCAGTCTTTAGGCAATGGAGGTCAGCCAGTGCAGCTGTGTTGTTCATGGGTCTTCTTCAGGTGGCTCCATTAAGGAATGGTAAGTCACCATCCCTTGATTGGACCCTGCAAAGAGGGTCTCATGACAAAGCCACCTGACCTTCAGCAGACAGTTCTTGAAAAAGGAAATCTATTCCAAAATATGTCCTTCCAAAGTATCTCCACTGCCTCTGATTACTTTCTCAATGAAATATGCTATTGCCCTTCATTATATTGTAATGGCTACTATTGGAAAGATCAATAGAGCAATCATTTTTTACTATAAATGAAAAAAAAGTTGAATAATTTATAGGATGTATTAAGATCTGGTTTACAGTGCCCACAGCATTTATCACACTATGCAGTAAATAGATCACATTTGACTCTCCAAGTAGCTTGTTGCAAGATCTTTGAGATCAGGACTATCTCATTGGAGTCTTTATATTCAGTATTGCCAGTGTATAACAGGTGCCTATTTGTTTTATGAATAAATGAAGTTATTTTCGGTTATGGCTTCTCTTTACATCAAAATAATATCTTTTAAAACCCTCAAAGTAATTTCCTTCTCATCAAGAGAGTTATAGCTGACTCACACAGAGCTAAATTATATATATACTCAAGGTTTAGAACAGTGATTTTTAAACTATTTTTTGGATCATAAGCCCCTTTGAGAATCTAATGAACTTCTGATGTCTCCTTCAGGGACACCAGATAACTTGGTTTGGAGAAGTGGTGAAAGTAGCCGGCCTCTCCGCTCCTTTCTGCCACCAGATGCCCTTGGTGTAGTCATCCACTCACTTAATGGACCTCCCATCATCAACTGGGCCTCAGGCTCCTTTGATATGATCCCTGCTCATTCAAGCATCTTTTCTGTTGCTCTGGGACTTCCCTGAGTTACATTCCCTAACTCAGTGTCGAGTCTAGTGACTTCTAGTTCTTCTTGAACCAACTCTTCCACCTCAATTTTGTAACTGTTTCGGCCGACCAACAATGAACTTTTTTTTTTGGTTGTGTTCGGGGGGAACAGTGCTTGACCAAGAAGAATTGAGAACAGTGAACTAGGAGAGACAGATGAAGGGCCTCTCTTCCTCTGTGTTGTTGACAGTGAGAATGTCCCATCTTCCCCAAAAAGACAAATCTCCAGGATGAGGGATAGAAGGGGTCAATGGGGGAAAAAGGGGGACATCTGTAATACTTCCAACAATAAAGATTTTTTAAAAAAGATAAACCTCACAAATATTTGAAAGAACCTACCTGGTCTCTTCAATAATTTTAGGGTTATCATCTTGGAAGCTTTCTGGAGATGTATTTTCATTAACAAAATATCTCTGTGCTTCAGATAAGAAGATTAATTTTGGCTTACCCACCTGTGGGTAATAAACAGGAACCAAGTGATGCATTGTTTCAAAGTTACCTGTAGCGTACAAAGAATTAAAAGCATTATGCATTGAAACTAATAATTAATTGTAAACATAGCATTAGACTATCTAAAATTACATTTTATGAAATGGAATTAAACAAAGTTAACTAGATCCACAGTAGAACCAATACAAAATTAATATCCAAGATAAAATATCATAGACTTTCATACATAAAAACCTACACAGAAAAGTTTATAGTCAATTCTCATAGACAAAATGGGTACACCAACATTAATGTAAATATTAGTTGCCCTTGCATTTTGCTTTTTTGAGTTTATTTTTTCAGAGTGTTTACTTTAGGGAATGGATTAGTCGTGTATAGTTTTTGGAATATGTTCATGCCTTTATTTTGGCTCTTAATATTCCACATATTTACAGGTCTTTCTCCCTTTCTAGCAGTGATTTCCGTTTAAGGAGGATCTGCCTTAATCAGTTTTGATTCTCAGGGGCTAGCATAGTCTGGGACATATCCAAGGTGCTCAATAAATGTTTATTAAGTGAATAAATTAGTGTTTCCATTGAATCACTACAAAAGTAAATACTAAAAGATATGCATATATTTTGGATTTTGTTAAAGTGATTTTGTTTTCAATTTTCAGTTATATAGTTATGTGGTTATATTTAGGACAAGATTTTTATTGTAAGATCCTTGGAAGTCATAGTCCTTATAATCTTAGCATATATCTCTAATATAGAACTCCAAATTTACATATAAGGCTATCAAAACTATGTAAAAGGTCAGGGAGTACAAAAATTACCCTCTTTCTAAGAATTCCTGTTACTTACAATGTATTTGGTTATACTGAGGTGTCTTTAAAAGGTTCATCTTAGCTCTTCTAAAGATCTGAAAGTATATTGTAGATTTTAAAATATATATTCTAGACTTTAATTCATGCTTTCTATTTCTCTTAGTAATAACAGAGCCTTTACATAAAGACCATAGCATTAGCTATTGGCCACATGCCTTAGGCATATTATAATCAAAATATGCAAGTGTTGTGCCATGTGCATAAGAAAGGGGACAGGTCACAGAGTATAGGCCACAGATGTGGTTGTGACACATTTCTATTTTCTATCCTGATGAAAAATGTAATTTTTGCACTGTTGCTAAAGAAATATACTGGTGACTTAGGTTTCATACTTCACATAGCTGGTTGTTGTTTCACCATTTACATAACTAATACCATACACTTTTGCCAGACATAAAAGTACACATTTCCCCCCGCCCGTAGGGCTCTCTGTTTACATAATTGACACAGTCATACTCAGTAGGAACCAAACACAGGTTTACCTGATAGTGGCTACCATTTTCAGGTATAAACATTACAGGTTAAATTTCCTAGGAATTGTAAATAAGTTTAAAAAAATCAAAAACCTTAAACAAAACCTAAGCAAAGCTTCATTTCATGGCATTTTTTTGTTGTTGAGTAGAATATTCCCTTGCTAGTAGATCGGTCGGCTAATGTATGGCAGTCCCCTTACTTAGGTATGAGTTACTTCCATCCTCTTTTTTACTGTTCCGCTTCTTGATGATTTTCTTGGCATCTTTGGATGCTTTCCAATTTATTAGAAATTGTCTTTCCATATTTTTAATTTCTTTTCCATCAAGACAGTCTAGATAAAAATATATATGTTAAAAAATACAATATATAAATGTTACTATATAGGTCAAATATATATATTTCTTGTTCAGGGACACACAAACTTGTTACACTATATGCTGAAATAAATAAATTTATTTTAAAAATATCTTATTTACACAATTTCTGTATTTTCAGGTTTTATTTATTTTTAATTTTTTTTCTGATTTAAGGAAGAATAGTGCTTATTATAAAGCACATGATAAAAAAATATAAAAAGGATCTGTAATTACTATCAATACCTCTCCTTCCCATCACTGACAAAGACAATCATTGTAAACATTTGATGTATGGTAACCCTTCTAGGGTCATACGTAAGTTATGTTGTTATTTTAAAAAACAAAAATGTCATACATAACAAAAATTAAATATTATCTATTTTAAATAATATTATGGTTATTCTTAGGAAAAAGCAAAACATTTTTATCTTAACGAGAACAAGAAATTTTATATATGTAACATGGTGTTTTAAAAACACATACATTAATAATGCTTATTATATCCTAGGACATAGGCTATATAATAGGAACAACCCACATAGCTGGCCTCTTGGTTCTATGAAGTGAGATTTCAGCTATCTTTACATTTTGTCCCTTTAATAAAGTTTTGAAAATTGATCATCTTAAATTATACAGATAATTTTTGTATGTTGTAAGATATTTGTAGAACACACACACAAAAAAACAAAAACGGAAAAAGAAAGCAAAATTAACATTTCCTGTTCTCCATAACTAGAAATAATAACTAAAAATCACTGATAACACTTTAGTATACTTCTGAGCATTTTTTTGTTTTCTATGTATGTATGTATATATATATGCATATTATATAAAATTGGAATTCTCTATTTATACAGCATTACAGCCTACTTTTTAATATTGTATTGTGAGCATTTTACTATATATTTTTTAAATTTGATTTTTAATCATTTTTTATAGTATTTTATTGTATATAGATATATTGTAAAATTATAGGATATTTTATATGACCTTTTTAATCACATGAATACAGGTGGCCTTCATTTAATGTACAGACTATATTTTCTAGCAAAATTTGCTTATATAGCAGTTTTAAAAATTAAATCTATATTTTCTCTCATCACCCATATAATCTACTAGATTCCAGAATGTAGAAAGGATGTAGTAACATTTTGGGGGTCATATTCTTACAGGGTAAAATGAAAATATCCTGATAAAATACTAATTGTACTCCTGAAAGTATTAACATTGCAACTTAAATATTATCTATAATATTGTTATACCCATAATTAAGTGATGAAACTGGAAATATAAACTAGAACCATAAACTCTGGAAGTATAAGTATTTCCACATCTTGTCTCTTGTACTTATTTTAACTGAATAATAGCACTTTCCGAATTATAATGTGAGAAATTGGCTAAATATTTTATCATCATACATCTTAGTACTTATAACTTTACATTAAAGGTCATTCTTTTACTCTCAGTTATCCCAACCGCTTGTATTTATTAATGTCTTTCAAGATCTGTTTTTATTAGTAATTATATAATTTATGAGTATATTTTTGGATGTGATATGTGTAAATCAGTATACTTTTAAAACATCTATTATAAGGACAAGGAAGAAAACCCATCTTTTACCATAATCTCATTTCCTATGTTGAAGTTCCATGCAAAGCTGAAGAATGACTAGACTATGCCTCAGTACCTCTGATTCATCTCACATTTAGCAGATGATCTCATTTGAGGATATTAGGTGTGCAGGTTGTTCAGGAGGGGATGCCGGGGATGGACACGAGATCAGAGACCTGTGAGATCTGTTTTAATGAGTTGCTTTCAACACAACATTTGCTTTCACTCATACTAAGTAAACCAAGTGTGTGGATTGTCACTCTATTTGGTCAAGACTGGGTTACTTACAAAACAGAAAATGGCTCCCTAGAGTTCTTTTTACTGGGACATATCAAACCAGGCCTCAATTAACATTGTGATTTTTTGGTTTTGTATTTAGGAAAAAGATGAAATTAAAATAAGACAAGTTAAATCAAAGAGAATTTGTTATATATGTATATATGCAAAGAAGAAAAGGACTGTGAGAACATAAACCAAAATCTAAACAGATTTATGGCAGGATTATGAATGATATTTTCTTTTCTATATTTTCTGCATTTTCTAGAAGAAATATGTATTAATTTTACAATAATAAAATATGTAATAGAAAAGAATATTTACTTTTTATAAACTTTGAATAAATTCTCTTTATTTGGAAACCAGTACACTTATCTCCATATCTTTTACACCATCACCTACGGTACTGTATCATGAGAAATGTTTCCAGAAATGGTTCATGAACATCGGAAGATTCTTAATTATCAAACATTAATTGTATTTACTTTACTTCCTAAGGAAAGTGGACTAATACAATTGTGTGCAGTGGGCAGAATGGGAAGAGATGGGCAGTTGGTGGTGGTGCATGGCAGGATCATCTGTAGAGCTTTAAAAAGTATACGACTGTTCTCTCCTACGCTTGGCTGGTGGGGTAAAGGTAGGCAGGGTAGCACCCTCACATATGTATAGTGAAAAACCGTATGCCCTCTGTCAATCCCTTCCTCCCCCAAGAGAATCACTGCACTAACATTATGATTGATCAAGGCTTGCTACAGGTGTGAGCTTTGAAATAGTTTGGCATACATTAGTTTTTATACCCATGTCACAGAAGTTCTGATACAGGAAACTGGTTCACGAATCTCCTTTGTGAGAGGGCCTTCATTGTCCCTCATTGGTTCCTATACTGGTCCATGTCCCCCATCCATATAGTGCATATCCAGGAATTTTATTATTTGTAAGGGTCTCATAAAGAACTCCCCACCCTGCTCTACTTTTGAATGAAAGGAACTCCTATATGTTTTTAGGGTACCATTTGGCAAGTGTCAGCAGTGAAAACCTTGGTCAATGCAAGAACTAAAGAGGCTCAGGATCTGCAGAGGATTTGTGCCCATGGAAATCTGACAAAAGGTGAGCAATTTTTACACACTTATGACTAACCATTTTTACACACTTATGACTAACCATTTTTATTGGTAACAGCTGTATTTTTTTTTTTAAAAGAAAGAGTATCTGCCCGGCCAGAGTGGTTCAGCAGTTGAACATCAACCTATGATCCAGGAGATGGAGGCTCAATTTCCGTCAGGTCACATGCCCAGATTTCGGGCTCCATCCCCAGTAGGGGGGTGTGCAGGAGGCAGCCAATTAATGACTCTCTCATCATTGATGTTTCTATCTCTCTCTCCCCCTCTCTCTGAAATCAATAAAGACATATTTTTAAAAAGATAATAATTAAGAAAGAGTATCTGGTACTTCAATTAATTATTTCTGAACAGATTTTTTTATGCTTTGTTTCTCAATTTTAACTTTTGCTATTATTAAAAATATATTGAACTTAAAGTTGACCTTTTTGAACTGCCTTTTTAAGTTGAATTTATTGGGGTGGCATTGGTTAATAAAATTATATAGGTTTCAGGTGTACAATTCTACAATACATCATCTGTATTGTGTGTTCACCACCCCAAGTCAAATCTCCTCCCATCGCCATTTATCTCCCCTGTACCCTATTCTACCTCCCCCCATAAAGTTGACTATTTTTGTAGATCCAGATGCCATATTATATTTCTGAGGGCTTGCTGATAAATTAACTAAAAAGTGAACCAGGTCTCTTTTTCTAAGAAAATTATATTAACATAGTATAAATGTGTACCCAGTGATTTGGAGACCAGTATCAATCTGTCTCTGTATTTTGGTTTGAGACAAACAGGATTTCCTTTTAGATCCATTTTCCACAGCTTCATCAACTTGTTCAGTAAAAATTCCAAATCCTATAATTGTAGAAGAAAAAGACAAAATATTTCATAATTATCAGTATTTTATATTCAGATAACCATTTATAAAGGAAATTAATGCTTTTTGTGGAATTCTAGCTCAGTGCCAGCTACTTAGAAGGTATACAATAAATGATTTTTGGATAAAATGGTTTATATACTAATCATAGAGGAGTGCTAAAGAGAAGGCAAAAAGTGAGGTCCTGAGTTGGGGGCATGGAGCTGTTCTTTGTGATAGCCCTTAAATAGGCCCAACCTGCAGTTCAGAAAAAAACTTTCATCCCTCTGGCCATCCCTCCTGCAGAAGATGCCTTATTCTTAGTGGAGCTTGTAGAAGTTTCCAGATTAAGTCAATTAAGGAGTAGTGAGTAAGCAGTCCATTGGCATTGCAAGCCATATATATTTGCTTTTTATTTTATAAAGAATGAATATTAATTTTAAAAATCTGTAAAAAGGGAAAATAGAAAAAAATCACTTCCACGCTTATCACTCAAAGATCATTTTCAATATGTTGGCAAATATTCTTTTTTGAGCATAGGGAATTCTTTTTTAATCGTCATGTGTGTACAGTTTTGTTTTATGTATATCATAAACATTGGTGTTTTTATAGTTACAAGAAAATCAGCTAATTGATATTTCAAGAAGTAACTAAGTTATTCCATGGTCTACAATCTAAGTGAATTTGAGAAAAAGATTAATAGCATTTAAGAATCAGTTCTCTCAGTTCGCCCTCTTTACCTCCTCTCTCTCCCAATCAGGGCTCTTCTTTTTCCATTTCTACTACCCTTTTCTCCAATGCCTTGTTTTTTGCCATTCCTTTCCTTGCTTTCTCCCCTTCCTCATTTTTAAATATGTATATTTTATTTTAGCTATTTAATGGAAGTGAAATATACTTGGAGTATTATATGTGCCCCAAAGTTTGGTTTTTAATTTTTAAAATCAGATAAGTTTAATCTGTAATTAATTACTCAAAATAAGCAATGCAAAAACTGTTTTTCTACTCTATAGCCTTCAATTGATTTTTAAAAATTCAATAGCTATAGGCAAAAAAGAAAAGAAAGGCCCTAGCTGGTTTGGCTCAGTGGTTAGAGCGTCGGCCCTTGGACTGAAAGGTCCCAGGTTTGATTCTGGCCAAGGGAACGTACCTTGGTTACAGGCTCAGTCTCCACAGGCAACCAATTGATGTGTCTCTCTCACATTGATGTTTCTCTCTCTCTCTCTCTCTTCCACTCTCTCTGAAAAGCGATGGATAAAATATTCTCAGGTGAGGATTAAAAAAAATAATAAAGGAAAGGAAAACTACCTTTAATAGGGAAAAAACATTACTTTAAAGTAAATTGTTTGCTGCTGATAAAAATAAGTGTGATAATTAATTCTGTGGAGAGCTTTCTGGTTTTCAGAGCTCTGCCAGACATGTGATCTTGTACATATCTAGGGGGACTGCTCCTTAGAATATGGTGGTGAGCAATGCAAAGTTAATTCCAGCAGGTAGCAGCACACAAGCACCTATGGGTCTTCCATTTGTTTTCCTCTATCCAAGACCAAAATTATCATAGGGTTTAAGGGAAAATTAGGAAATAAGAATTATAGATTAATTCATACATGGTCTTAATTGCAAACCTGGAAGTAATTGACCATACATTGCCTGGTATTTTTACTCCTGTATCATTTCCTTACATTCAAAGCTTGATGCCTCTCAGCCTAGTAGATCTATTTAACCTATATGTACCTTCCATCTTATTTTTTGTTTGCTCCATGTTTATTGTTGCTTAGACATTTCATTTTTTCATTTTTGGAAAAATTGCTTATAAGACTGCATTTACTCTTTAGATTTTAGAAGACTTTTTTTTTTACTTGAAGCTTTGACATCCATTCCCTTCTACATATTGAAAATCTCTACAAAACTCTCTCATATCATGACGGTAACACATTTGGGATATGCAGATATGCACCTGCATCTACATGAAGAATGCTATCTTTGGGGAATAATTACAAGGACAACTGGGTGTCTGGGACCCACTGCAGAGTACCTAGGAGGTCCCTTAATCTTCCTGAGACTGAAGTTTTCCTACACAAAGTGGTAAAAGTATTTCCAGTTCTGCCTACTTTATTATTCAACAAAACACTTATTGAATCATGGGCTAACTTCTGTAGACTCTAAGGTATCCAAATAAATAAAGTGAAAAATAGGAATTGTTAAAAAAAAAAAAAAAAAAAAAATTCAGGCAATCCCAAACTTCCTGGCACTGCAGCTTACTGTTTGACCTTAGGCAAGCCTGTGTCCTCATTTATAAAGTGAGGATAATTAGGATTAGTTGCCATAGCATGTAATGCCTGAACAAAGCAGGTAATAATAAATGGGTTAATTCTTTGCCTCTTTGCCTATCCTTCCACCCCTCAGCTAATTTCTTTCTCTTAATTTTGGTCACCAGAGAACAAAAATTGTTTAAGAAAGAATAAGCTTCTGACCCATTGTCAAGTAGTTGACTTATAGGGAAGCTATCTTCAAAAGTTATAACTTCATCCTTCAGTCCTGAGCCCTGGATTATGCTCTCTCTCTCCAGCATTTGTTAAACAGCCACAATTATCTTATTTTATGTGAGAGTTTCTTTGTATTTCTCTTAGTCTAAAACCCTCTAAGGAAGGAATTGTGCATTGCATTTTTTAGTGTTGAATACGCTGCCTCATCATCCAAAAGTTAATAATAACAGTAAGAAAACTTCACATTTATATAGATAAAAGTCCTGTAGAGTTTTGTTAATTGTTCCTCACTTGATAAATGACCCTCGACATACTCCCTCCAGTGCATGTTTATTTAAGACTAAACTAATCCTGTGCTGAAATATGATTACCCTTTGGATACGCTCTGGTTGTTCATTGCCTTCCTGTCTTTAATAAAATGCTTTCACTTTCCTGCTCTTCAATAAGTTACTAAAGGGAGCAGACACTTTTCTGGTCAGTCTCTGTTTGATAAATGATCATGTCATGCTATCACTTAGAGGAGTGCTGCAAAATCCCGAGGAGCCAATTCTGTTTCCCATGCAGGGTTGGCGCTGAGCTCCTGTGTGGACGCCTGCAGCACTGGCAATGCTCCCTCTACAATTAATGATGGCCACTGATGAACCTGTATTTGACCAGCATGCTCCAATCTTTATCGGAAACGTCTGGCCCAACTGTCCTAACTAAATCTAAGGATAGCCATTTGTCATCCTCCTGACTACCTGTCATCATCTGCCTGAGAAAAATCTATAATTTTTGGCTTGTTTCTGACTAAACTGTGGAGTAAATAAATTTATCTTCGGGTTACTCTGCTTGTCAGGATCAATATTGAGCGGAGGTTGAATAAATTAGAAACTGGAAAAACATGACAGGCCATATTGGTTTGTTCGTTTGTGTCTTATAAATCAAATATTTAGTTTATATAAGAGCCAAACTAGGTCAAATTTTTTATTTCCACTATCCATTGTGAAGATGCTTTACCTCATGCTGAATGGTCATCAAAAAACCAATGAAGTAAATCACTAATATATCTGACTGTGAGATGAACTTTTCAGATAATTTTATTTATTTAGCAAATTTTGCAGACATAAAAACTGTAGGTATAAATTTTAAAAAATTTTTTGTTCTCTTATGTTTTTATACATTTTTGTAACCATGATATTTATTTGACTTAATAGTGTCAGCAAGCTATATGTTGACCCTATTGAAGTTCATGGCTCATTCAACTACTTGGAGATACGCAAAAGTTTTATTGTAAATGACTAAAGTATTTAATATCTTAATACATTGATGCTTATCTATTTAAAGGAGCTACAGAAAAAAATGGAAACAAATTTTAACCAAAAGTTAATGTCATTTAAGTGAGAGCCTTGTGAGTTGAAAGGAGTTCCTAAACTATGGCCTAACCTCTCTTTTCCTCCTCAGGGGTTGACTTTGCCACCAGTTTTATTGGGGAGAACTGGGTCATCTGCCCATAGAGTTTTCTCTTTTATCTGCCTTTGGTCTCACATTTCCTTTTCCTTCCCTCCTTCCCATTTTTCTCAACCAAGAAAGAGTTCCAAATTAATTGGTTCTCTCCATCCCTTCCCCCTTTCCACAGGCCGCCTCCTCTTGGGGTCTTCTTTCTCTTGCATTTCCATTTCCAATCTCTCCCTCTCTTCTTGCTTTTATCCTCTTACTGACCACCACTACACTTCTTGAAAGAGTATTCCACACCAGTGCTTCTCAAACTTTATGTGCTTAAGAATCACCTAGGGTTCTTATTTAAATGCAGGTTCTCATTTGTTAGGTCTGGGGCAGAAGCTGAGATTCTGCATTCCTGAGAATGATTCTCTGGTCCTAGGACCACATAGGCCACTGCCTCTGCTCCCTCAGTCACTGGGCACTCCTGCAGCCTGGGGCTTCTGAACAGCACTTCTAACCTCAGCGCTTATCACCTTATCACATTGCCAATCTCGGACTTTTTCAGTCTGTCCTATAGAGCACTTTCCCTACTGACTGCTCCTTTCATGGCTTTGTGATTCCACATTCTTCAGGCTCCTTGGATCTTTCATGAACCTCTGACCCCACAAGTAAAAGCCCTCTGACTATAGGAATCCCTAATGTATAAACAGGCTGTTTTTTGAAAGTTGCTTTTGAGAACGGAGAATACATCTCATAAAAAAAAAAACACAGTGCTATACCTGGCAACTGTTGCCTGAATAGGGGATAAAACAACCTATTTAATAGAGGGAAGAAACCCAAAGACTGTGTGGTGATGGTGCTATAAGACCTCCCCATAATGCTTCATATGCTTCACCAAGTGTCCCAAGTACTAGCACTCCCTCTAGGGAGCAGGAGCAAGTGTGGGATCAATTCACTTTCTTCCTTTTCTATAGTCTACATTTATTCCATTTGGTGTTCTTTTTTCCCCTTCTCTGGACCACAGCAGAATGTAATATCATGGCTAGAAAAATGTTTTTCTCTTGTAACCCACTATATTCATTTAAATGCAGACACTTTGCAAAAAAAAGAATGTCCATGTTGATGACAATAGTAAAACATTTATTACACCAAGGAAGGAACGGTCATCTATACATAAGAACAACAACCAGATTTTGTGGACGCCACATTAAGCATTTCAGCACACTCCTCCCACATCTAGGCAATCCCATGCACAATGGCAGTTTCAGTGACCGCTTAACCACATCCTACTGTCTACTGAGCTGTGGCCTCTACATCCAGTTGTCTACCTGATATTTTCTATGGAACATTTTAAAGGCACCTCAAAATTCACCAAAATTCATGATCTCCCTCTTCCCCAAACCTGATTCTTGAGCTCCCTATTTTCCATTGTGCAAGGCAAAAAAACCCTGACTCTTAACTTCTCCCACTACTACATTCCTTATATCACCACCAAGTCCGGTCCACTTTACTTCCTTAACACTCTAGTCTGTTCATTCACTTCATTTTTACCCCAACCCGATACAAGTTTTCATCATCTCTCACTTCCTAACTAGTCTGGCCTCTTCCAAGCTGTACTCCACACTGTAGCCATGCTGATCTTTTCAAAATGCTAATCTATAATTACTTCACTCCTGGCTTAAACACCTTTAGTGGATCCCCATGTTCTTAGGATGAAGACAAACCTCTCTATCATGACTTATGCAACTTCTACCCACCAATTTATTTGCATTATGGTTCACTTTCACTCTCTCTGCTTCCTGTCCTCCATTTTTGCCAAGCTCTCACCTGCCTCAGGGCCTTTGCACATGCTATTCTGTTTACCTGGTAAGCCCTTGACTTCTCTCAGAGAGCAGCTCAGCAATTCCTTCTGAAGGGAATCTGTTACTGAGTTCTCTAACTAAGGCAAATCACACTATTATAGGTTCTCAGAGCCACATACTTCCACTGTGTTGTACTAGTCACAGGTGCATTTTTACATTTGTTTTTACCTGATTATGTGCTTAATGTTTCTCTTCCTCTCCATGCTGAGAGCTCTTCAGGACCAGGGATTGTATCTGTTTTTGCTCACTATTGTCTCCCCAATTGTCTAGCAAGTGTTGCCACGTGGCAGGTGTTTTGAATGGATGGATAAGAAGAAATGAATGAATACATGGACAAATGGATCTGAGGTTAGGAGCAGGACAGGAATTATACAGGAGAAATTATATGGAATCATTTTGAAAAATTTGCTTGGAGGGGCTGCATACATGGAAAGAGAAAGGCTGGATTTCTCTTCTCTTCTTTCATTTCCCCCTCTATTCCTACACTATCCTCACTTCCCCCTCTGCTGCCCCAGTTCTCTGCCTGGGGCCAGCTTTGGACTAGGGAATAGGAGAGATGAGGGTAAGGTTAGAGGATCTTGGGGCAAGTTGTCCTTGGAAGCTTTAGGTCTGTAGAAGTGAGAGGGAAGGGAATGAAATCCAAGACATCAGGAAAGACAGAAGCCACTTGGCCACCCAACTTTTTCCAGGTCCTTATCCTGTGCCTCCACCTCTAATGGAGCCACCCCCCTGCAGCTCTAGGCTAGGGCATGGGCATTGTTTGGGAATGACTCTGTTTCCTAGTGACCCGCTTCTCTCTTTTCTTTTTCCTTTTCTTATTCCTTCCACAGAGCTCCAGTGTTTCAGTTGTCATGGCAGTACTTTCCCTTGTTAACTGTGTTCCTTTTAATTTTTCTTAAGTATCTTTCTCACTGCTCAAACCAGAATCTTTATCGGAAGATTCAAAATTATTTAACCATCCAAGGGACTATTATTTTTTCATTATCTTATTTCATGTATTTTTTGTAGATGCATTTGAGGAACCTATGGTTGTTCATATCAAAGCAGCTGCTCCAAATGCTAAAAACCTTGGATAATTATAGTGGTTTTGTGAGGAGTCTCTAATGATGTCTACTCCCCCCCCCCCCCCCCCCGCCTGTGGCGCAAAGCTGTCTATTGCTGAAGTCTCTTAGGATGGATGTCAGTGACCTTATGTATGGCATGTTGAGCTTTCTCTCCCATGGCACAGGATTCAATGTCAGCAGCTTCTGGGCAACTTCAATCAATGAGCATAAAAAATGGAAAAATTAAAGCCAAAAAATGGAGACCTGGCCCCAAGAATACATACAGGGAAACAAGTTAATATTATGATGCTAAACTTCAACATGTCCTTTGACTAAGCCTTCAGAGGATGATGTAAAATGGGCCACAAAAGCACATTTCAAGTGAACCTTGGGCAAGTCAATATTCAGACACCCCAGAAGGCATTTTTAATTGCTTGTGTCTTCTTGAAGGAAGTAAAAGAACTTGAGATTTCATCCTTACTCCCTGGATATCTTCTCTAAGCAACTTTGGCATATGCCAATCTCTGGAACTTGCTGAATGGTTTGCATTCCTTCCGTAGATAGTTGGATATTTTTCATTGTTTCTGTATTCATCCATTCTACAAACACGCAGCAGGTGCCTGCTGTGTATCAGGCACTGGGCTGAGCTCTAGAGAATCCTGAAAGCAACAAAAATTCCTTGCTCCTAAAGGCTCTCAGGCTAATGGGGGATATGGTGATATGCAATAACAGAATTATATTAACCAGTTGTTCCTTACCAACCAATCACCCTTTTTTAAATTAGATTTTAAAAAAGCAGAGCAACACAGTTAAAAAAATCAAATAAGACCATAGGGTTTATAACAAAAAGTAGGCCTTATAACAAAACCAGTTTCAACTTTTTCAGCTGTTTCTATACACACTTACCTCCACAATGCTAAATAACAACTGCTATCTATTGATTTTTAAAATCTTAGATACTTATCTAGTGGATTCCTACTATGGAAGATGATGATTTAATTCTCATAAATACTACTCTAAGCCCTATACTTCCCTTCCCCCATTTTGTTAATAGAATTATACTAAAATTGTTAATCAGATTAATATTCACTGACTATTATTAAGCTCACTGAAATATTAGTCAACTTTAAACCAAATAATATACTATGATTGCTTCTTATTTTCTCTAGATTTAAAAATTGGTTGGTTATTTATTTGCTTAGTTTTCTAAGTATTTATCACCAACTCAGCCTGCTGCAGCCTGGGCTGGTAGATGCTGTCCCAGGATATCACTTCACTTCAAATTCAGTCTAGGAATTTCCTTAGTATTTTTCCTATTTCCTAGATGCCGTGTCTTCCCTTTTTGCAGTTTTCTCTCCTTTTGAGGAGCAACACATTTTCTAAGAGCTGCCTCAGGAAGAGCATGCGGGGTGCAAATTTTTTTTAGAGCTTGCATGTTTAAAAAATCGTTATTCTTGTTAAAATTGACTGAGTATATAATTCTTGATTGAGAATATTTTTACCTTAAATTTTAAAGACCTTATTCTACTGTTTTCCAGATTGAAAAGTCTGATAATTCTGATTCTACTTTGATTCCCGATTCTTGATTCCTGATCCTCTTTTTCTCTCTAGAAGCCTTTAGAAGCTCTTTACTTCTAGAGTCCTAAAACTTTTAAGGATGGACCTGGGTGAGGGTCAGTTTTCATTCACTGTGCTGACATTTGGGAGACAGTTTGAATCAGGAAACTCTGTTCCTTTGGCTCTGAAAATTTTTCTAATATTATTTTGAAATTTTATTGAGCTATAATCTGTATATAATAAAACATATCCATTAAAATGACTAAACCATATACATCCACATAACCACCATACTCAAGACAATTTTCATTATCCCAAAAGATTCATTCATGGCCTTTTCCAGTCAGCTTCCCATCTAGCAATCATTGATCTGCTGTTACTATATACATTTCTTTTTTATTTTTCAAGAGTTTCATATAAATGGAATTGTAGAGCATATACTCTTTTTTGCCTGGCTTATTTTGCTCAGTATAATGTTTTTTAAAATTTGTTCATGCTGTTGTGTGCATCAGTTCATTCCTTCTTATTGCTGAGTGATATTCTATTGTATGGAATATAGTTATTTATCCATTCCCCATTTGAGGGAAACTTGGTTGTTTCCAAAATTACAAATAAAGTTACTATAAAGATTTGCATACAGGTATATGTATGAACATAGGTTTTCATTTCACTTGGGTCAATACCTAAGAATGTGATTGCTGAGTCATATGGTAACTGCATATTTAACTTTACAAGAAATAGTTTGCTGTTTTCCAAAGAGGTTGTACATTTTAAATTTCCTCAGCAATAAATAAGAATTCCAGTTGCTCCTTATAAAAAATTAATATTGTCAGTCATTTAATTTTAGCCATTCTAGTGGGTATATAGTGGTTTGATTTTAGTTTGCATTTCCCTGATGAATAGTGATACTGAGCATCTTGTGTTTACTGACCATTTGTTTATGTTCTTTCATAAAGTTTCTGTTGAAATTTTTAGCCCATTTTTAATGTGTTGTTTTTCTTTTTACTATAGAGTTGTAAGAGTTCTTTGTTATTCTTGTTAAAATTGTCAGATACATGATAGCTAATATTTTCTTCCAGTCTGTGGTTTACATTTCATTAATGATGTCTTTCAAAGAGCTAAAGTTTTAAATTTTGATGAAGTTCAGCTTATCAATTTTTTATGGGTCATTCTTTTGTGTTCTTTTAAGAACTGTTTGTCTGTGTTTTTTCCCCTGGAAGCTTTATATTTTAGCAGTTAAATTTGTATGTTATCCATTTTGAGTAAATTTTTGTATATGGTATAAAGGGTGAAGGTTCATTTTTTCTATTTGGATATCCAGTTGTTCTACCAGCCTTTGTTGAAAAGATTATCCTTCCCTCATTGAATTACCTTGGAATCCCTGTGAAAAAAACAGTTGACCATATGTGTGAATTTATTTCTAAACTCTATAATTTGTTTCCTCTATCTCTACATCCATCCTATGCCACTACCACAATGTCTTGATTATTGTAATGTTAAAGTAACAAAATCAGAGGGTTAAGTTCTTAAACATTATTCTTTTTAGTAATATTGTTTTTGGTATTTTAGATCCCTTACATTATAATATAAATTGTAGAATCAGCTTGTCAATTTTTTTTTTTTTAAATCTGCTGGGATTTTGATTGGGATTATGTTGAATGTATAGGCTAATTTGGAAAGAATTAGCACCTTAAGAATATAGCCTTCCAACACATGAAAATGGTGTCTTTCTCCATTTATTTAGGTCTCCCTTAATTTCTTTCAACAATGTTTTGTAGTTTTTGTTGTACAGCTCTTGCACATATGTTATTAAATTTATCCCTAAGTATTTCATGTTTCCAGACATTAATTGTAAATGGCATTTGAAAACATTTCCAGTTATTTATTGCTGGTATATGAGCATTGATTTTTGCACATTGATCTTGTATCCTATAGCACTGCTAAACTTACTCTTACGTTCTAAAAGCTTTTTTTGTAGGCTTAAGATTTTACATATACTCAATCATGTAGACAGTTTCACTTCTTTCTTTCCAAACTGAGTGTTGTTTATTTCATTTTCTTGCCTTATTGCACTAGTTAAGGCTTCTACTATAGAGTACACATCCTTGCTTTATTCCCACTCTTGTGGGGAAAAGCATTCAGTCTTTCATCATTAAATATGATGTTACCTGTAGATTTTACATGAATGAGGATTATCTGGTTAAATCCTTTCTAGTTATAGTTTGCTGAGAATTTTTTTTAAAAATCCTCACCCCAGGATATGCTTATTGATTTTTAATAATTTTAATGCTATATCTTTGAGTTCTCTGATCTTCCGCAATGTCTAATCTACTTTTAATCCCACCCAACTAATTTTAATTTTAGATATACTTTTCAGTTCCAGAAGTTACTTTTTTCACATCTTCCATTCCTCTTCTGTTTGTGTTCACTCTTTCTTTAAATTCTAGGGCATATTTATCACAGCTTTTTAAAAGTCCTGTCTTCAGATTCCATCCTCTGTATCATTTCTGAATGTTTTTTCTTGACTGACTTTTCTTCAGTTATGATTTATATTTTCATGACTCTTGTTTGCTATTCCCCTCCCTGCACTGTGGTCTGGAAAGTGCCTTCAGGCAGAAAGCTGGGATAATTAGAGAGTTCACCTTGTTTGTTTTCCTTCTTCTAGGGATCACAGACCTGTACAATGTCTGAAAAAGTTGTTTCACATATTTTGTCTAATTTTCTATTTTGGGGGGTGGGGATAATTCTGGGATGATTTTTGTCTTGGTTAATACATCATGGCCCATTACATTATTTTAAAGTATAATTTTATTTCCCTATTTTCTGATTCTTGTACTCTTATTAGTTATGTGTTGGATATCCTGAATTATGCACTATGTTTCTTTTTTACTTGCTTATTTTCTTTTTGTTCTTTCTTGGAGACTTCCCAATTTTATCATTTAATCTTTATACTGAATATTTAACTTTATCTATTTATATTTTTCTAAACTGATAGAGAGAGAGAGAAACATTCATCGGTTGCCTCCTGCATGCACCCCAACCTGGGACTGAACCCGAGACCTAGGCATGTGCCCTGACCGTGAATTGAACCTGCCACCCTTTGGTGTGCAGGACGATGCTCCAATCAACTGAGCCACACGGGCCAGGGCCCTATTCTATTTTAAATTTCTAAGTGCTCTCATTCTTATTCTTTAAAAAATAAAAGAGAATCCTGTTTTTATTTCAAGGTTATAGAATCCATTTTTATTTATCTCAAGAAATTAATTATAGTGGGATTTGTTAAAGGTTTTGTTTTTCTCTGCTTCTATATTATCTGTTTCTTCAGCGTTTTTCTTTTTGTTTCTTTCTTTGATTTTTAGAAGCTTTCGGATGTCTAGTGATCCTGAGATACCTGTTCATTCATGAAAGTAAGGGAGAGCTCTGTGGCAAGGACAGGCCTACTGACTGGTTGGTCTCACTGTAGGGCAATTGGGTATGCTGTTTACATTTTCCCTGTGGAACCCTTGAATATCTGAATTGGGAGATGTTTTCTCTTGGTCTGCTCAGTTTACCTAGAGAGGATTTCTCCAGTCTCTTGCCCAGGGTTTTTAAGCCACACAGGAAGGGTTTGGGAGTAAAGACTGGTTTGTATACATAAGAGGGAGGAAAATAGAGGCCCTGTAACATTTTAGTATTGTCTTGCAGTAAATCCCCATTTTCAGCATTGCCCTCTGCTGTGATTTTTGAAGCATAGCCACTCTGGTTCAACTTCTTCACAAATTAAATCTATCACTTGTAACTTTGTTTTTAAGGTATTATATCCACATAGTCTTTTAATTTTCCCTTCTCTTGCTTTTTAGTTTATATATTGAAATTTTAGGTATGGGGAAATACCTCAAGGAAAAACTGAAGTTTCTCAAACTATAACACAGAGAGAAGTTTCTTGTGGCTTTGGGTAGAAGAAAAACAATGCAAACCCTTGCCAAGGCACTCTGTTCTGAAACATGCATAATACACGATACTTGACCAGACATAGTCTGACTGTTGTTAAATCCCATGCATTTCTGTTAATGTCTTATCTGCCCTCATGTCAAGCACTCAACAGCATTCAGTGCAAGTGGCCATTCTCTCTCTCTATTGAAGTTTCTTTTCCTCTTGTCTTCTCTTACATCAATGACTCTGGTGCCTTCTCATCTAAATGAGCTCTAAATATTGGAGTATTTCTGTGCTTGATCTTGGCCTCATTTATTCTTTATCTCTACTGTCTTTTACCCAGTTGCATGGCTCTACATATATAAATGCTGTTGACTCCCAAACTTTTCAATCTTACTTCTCCTTTGAACTCCAAGTGCCTACTTGACATATCCATTTCAATGTCCAATAGATCATTCAATAGAAGAAATTATTTTATTCCTTCCCTGTATTCCCCAACTTGTAAAGGCTACCTCTATCTCCCCAGTCCCTCACACAAGAAGCTAGGAGTCATCCTTCTCTTTTCTTTATTCCTACACATCCTGCTCATGAGCAAGTTCTGTAGGTTCAACCTAAAAATTTACCTGCAATCCACTTACTCCTTTTCATTTCCAAGCAACCATCTTCTCTTACTTAACCTCTGTAGTTGTCTCCCACCTTATCTCTTTGCTATCATATTGCAACCTATTCTTCACATAGCTGATAGAGAAATCTGTTAAAATGTAATCCTTTCAGTGACTTCCTGTTGCACTTCAAGTCAAGCTCATGACCACAGCTTAAAGGGACCTTTATGATCTGGTTCCTATACCTTCCTTTCTAATCTCATGTTATTCTCTTGTCTATTCATTCAACAATTACTTATTGAGCCCTAGCCAGTTTGGCTCAGTGGTTAGAGTGTCGACCCATGGACTGAAGGGTCCTGGGTTTGATTCCAGCTAAGGGCATGTACCTCGGTTGCAGGCTTGATGCCTGGCCCATGTTGGGGCATGTGCGGGAGGCAACCAATCGACGTATCTCTCTCACATTAATGTTTCTCTCTCTCTCTCCCCTCCTTCCACTCTCTGAAAAGCAATGGAAAAAATATCCTTGAGTGAGGACTGAAAAACAACAACAGTTACTTACTGAGCACTGACAGCATTTCAGAAACTGAACTATATGCTGGGGCCTCTGTCACAGTAAACTGGCCTTTTTTGTTCCTTGGACGCTTTAAGCTCTCTTTGGACTCAGAGCCTTTGTATCTTTTGTTCCCTGTGCCTGACATGTTCTTTCCCTAGTTCTCCACACAGATTTCTTTTTTCTTAGCCTTCAGATGTCAGAATAAATGTTATTTGCTTAGGTAACCTGATTGTTCCATTATGTCATCTTATTTAACTCCCTCATAGCGCTTTTCACAATCTTCTATTTATTTTTTTCCTGATCGTTCCCCTTCCGTGTCTCACTGTAACGTAAGCTCCTTGAGGGTAGAGACCTTGTATTATTTATCATTGTATCCCTAGTGCCTAGAATATGTTTCTCCAAGGGTCTAGAGCAGTGCCTGGCACACATAATATAACAAATATTTTTGAATAGATTAATTTGATGGAGAGTTCAGAAAAAGCTACACAAGGGAGGTAAGATAAAGTTAAGTCTTAAAAATAGGGATTTGGTTATTTAGACATTGATCGTTAGACTGAATAATCAACAATAATGAAGGTATTTATTTTGGTTATACATTTATCCTGGTTATGCATTATTAACATGGCCTAAGAATAATCACTGTAGGCAAAATAGCTTAGTTTTAATGTCACTCAGAAAAACTTCCTTTGGGATTATTTTTTATCACGTTATCAAGTGCTCCTTTTCTGTTCAGAGTGAAAAGCATAATAGAACAAGACTTTAAAAGTAACGAAAATAACTGAAATGAATCTTGGTAATTATGGTAATTAACAACTAACCAAATCTTTCAAGATATATTCACTACTTATTACTGAACATTTATTTGCCAAGCATTGTGCTTAAAACCTGTGCTTACAAAAAGATTTGGGGGAAACACTTAACCTGTACTTAAGATTGATGCCAATTTGGGAGACTGGAATTTTCCACCATTCTGTCCCCAGGAAAGGTGAGTGTCTGTGCTTGGCCACTCTGCTCCCATTTCCCATGGGTGAATGTGGAACACTGTGCACAGTTCAGGTATTCTCTACTTAAGCAAAGACCTAAACTCACTTTCAATAGGATCACATGTATAATATATCTGACTACTCATCTATCACAAAATCATATTATTGATCTGAATACTGTAAAATCGTAGAAAACTAAATAATTCTGATGAATACAAAATGCCCAACGTAAAAAATATAGAAGAGCACTCTAAAATTTAAAACATTTTTCAATGCAGAATTTATCCCATAATTTAGAAAACAACAGTGCTATTTATTGAGGAAATAAGCCCATTCTTTCTTCTGTGGTTCCGTGTAAAGAAATTATACCAGAGCCCACCCCATGGCCAAGCCAGAAACTGTGAGATCATGGCAATGGCTCAGTTCACAGATGACTGTTTCCAGGAAGCCTGCCTTAGCCCCAGGCTGAGTTAGTGCTACCATGCTACTTATGAAAACACTGTAGTCACATTAGTTGTTGACTATGGTTGTTTTGAGCCCTGGGATTGTATCCTTCCTTCCTCTGTTCTACACAGAATAATACAGTGCCTGAAAAATATGTAGGTGCCCAATACATACTCGAATGAATGAATAATTGAATGAATATGGCATGATATAATATAATATGACATGAATATAGCTAGTGCACATTAGAATAAGTTTAAGATCCAGGTGCTTCCCTGAGAAGGAGTAGCCAGGAGAGAGCTCAGGTATAGTCAATTACTAGAAACTCATTCATTGGGAGATCAGAGATAAGGGGCAAGAAATCTAGTTTCTAGAGGGGAACATTTGATGGCAAATAAAACAGAGGGAAAAAGAATAACTTCCTTCTCAGAGAAACTTTTTTCTGTTGGTGAGGGATGGAGGCATTGGATATAGGAGAGAAAACCAAGTAGGAGGGCAGAATTATACAAATAAATACATTAAGAAGTAGAGATTCATAAGCTACTTTTAGAATAAATCCAGAATAGTTTTTAAAATAATATATTTTATAGCTATTTCCATCACAATTTCATATAAATATTCTAAAATTAATTTTTCTTTACACTACCTTCACATGCAGAATTTGATTGTCAACTGCAATGAGCTGATTAAGATTCTCCAGTATTTCTAAGTCTCTTATGTCATCAATATTATTATTGCTGATATTCAATATAGAGAGGGATTTCTGTAAGAAAATAATTAAATTAGCATTAGTAAATAGCCTAATTAAGTGCTATATATATAGGAACCAAAAGTCCTAATCTGTGAAAAATTTAAGGTTGATCAGTGCAGGCTGTTTTGCACTTTAGGCAAGAAAATAAAAAGCCATGGAGGTTGTGTTTCTATGTTATTTTTTTCCCCCCATGTGGAATATTTAGAACTATAGTAATTGTGATGTAACTTACTATTTTCCATATGTTTGATCAAGATGTAAGAGAAATTTATAGAAAAAGAAGCTAAGAATCAAGAAGCAAAGAAAGAAAAAAGATGTGCCAATGAACAAATAACAATGTAGAAAATATGGTTATTTCAGTTTAAGCAAATTATCATTTTGTGTTAAAGGTCACTAAAATGTGTACTTACATAGGAAGAAATCATTTTTGTCTTTGTTTTTCTAAATAAAACACATTGACTAAGAATTAAAGAATATGGTTTTTATTTTTATCTATCTCTCGGTATAGTTTTCTCTTGACAATCCATATGTTCATAAGCCACTTAGAATAATAATTAGCTAATTAACAAGAATTTCAACATCAGCTGTTAATGAGGACATAAATATACAATAGAGCAACACTAAATCAAAGCCATCTTAAAATCTAAGGCCCAGGAATCTCTACAAAGATGGAGTCTACCTACCCAGGCATCCACATACAGCTGACATATAGAGAAGATTCTTTCTGATACTTTTTAAGACTTGAAATATAGTTTTAAAAATTATGCCTTATATTTAGAATTTCAGAATATGCTTGAATATATGCAAAAGTTGAATAAGCAAAAATATTTTCAGCAGCGTTTTATAGTAAAACTATCCATCCCCATGGTGGGGTCAGTCTACTTGGATCAATTGATGTTGAGCCGAGACACAGTTGATTTGATTTTATGGAGAGAATAGACATGGTAGGATAGAAACCAAGTCACTTCTTTCTTTTCAAATTTAAATCATGATCCCTTTATTATTATATGGTTGGTTCAAAAACCTTACACTGCCCTCCATTTCCTGGCCCTCTAAAATAAAACCAAAGAAATCTGTAAATACGACAACCATGTTCCATTTCCAACCCTTGCCAAGAACTGAAGGCAGTTTATCCCTAACAAATCCCACTTTGAGGATTAGCAAAAGCCTCCATGGCACACTCTGGCTTCTCAACTCATTGTAACACTTCCATGTGATAATGAGCTGACAGCTGGAGCATCAAATCCAGTGCTCCCAGACCTACCTGCTTCTGATGACTTAGAGCTGTATGTAGCACAACCTACAATCAAATCAGAATCCAGCAAAAAAACGACTTATTGTAATGATTCTCTAGGTTGTTTTAAATTTTCCAAGTGTGCACACCACTTCCCATAGGTTTTTTCAGTTATGATAATCACCAAGGTCCAAATTATGAGTGAATTAACATCTGTCAGAACTTCATACTTTACATAACCTTTTAACATCCTTCTTTTGATCCTCCCAGTAGCCCTAAAAGCAGGTATTATCCCCACTTTATAGCTGCTGAGTCTCTGAGGAATTATATGGGGAAAAATTCGTTTTAACCCTCAAATAAACTCTCAATTTGTCTATAAATATTCACAGTATCTACATGTCCAAATAAACCTTTACCACCTTCCTGGTCCATGATAACTGTTAATCACTACATGCTTTGTTAGAATACTCAAATGTGGTCTTACTGCCAGAGAATGAAGAGTTCTTGGATCAAACAGAAGCTTTTCTCCAAGGGGAAGCCTCTGACTCTCAACATGAAGCTCTCTTAGTCCTCCTAGTCCTTCTAGACCTTCTATTACAGCAATATAATTGCCTCCTAGATACCTGCAAAATATAAGACATAATTTTAAATAGACATTCTGTGAACATCATGGTCTGTAAACATGATAAGAACATAATAAAATCAGTGAGCTGTATGAAAATTATACATACAGAATGTTCTCTTTATATTGAATCAATGAAAGTTTTATCCATATGATTGTTACATGTAATTTAGCCTAAGAAGTAAGTTTATTTTTTTAAGTGAGAGAATTGGAATAGTCCTAATTAAACCACCAGTGTTCCTCATGTAGGGTGCAGAAGAATCACCTAGGTTGTAGGTTTAAAAATGAAGATTTCTGAGCCTAATCCCCAGACATTCTCATTTGGCTATCTATGGAACCCTGCATTTCCCACCCCACTCTTATCTCCCCATTCCAAGGCCCCTGGCCCACTTTTTGAGAAGCACTAATAGTTCTTTCAGTCTGGGGAAATTGGATCCACCAGTCTTCATTGTTTAATTAAAATGATTATAGACACAGTAAATACCTTTTTACAATCAAATCTACATCAACATTAATTCTATGGCCATGCCTTTTTCAGATATGTGATTCTTAAAGGCACAGAACTCATTGGGTTCCATGGAAACTTTTTCTCATCATTTGAGCCTACATAAGGATGTTTTTAGGTATTCTTTTAAGTCCTTAAGACAACTTAACCTCCGCAAAAAGAAATGTATACCAGGCTTAATAAAACACAAATTGGTATTACATTGAAACAATTTATTTTATATTAATAATACTAAAAGAGAATAAAAATTGTAGCCTGTTCCACAAAACTACAGATAATGGAATATTTGCATGCAAAAATACTACTGTAGTGATGACAAACAATTACAGTACTTAAAAAAAAAAAAAGGACTTACAGTTTTTCCAGTTTCTTTAATGACCCGAGGTTCTCTATACACAAAATACAATTGTTTTGTAGGTACAAGTGGGTCAGATTTGTTGCAAAATTCAAGTTAGTTATTTGACTAATACGGTTATCATACAAATATAAAACACTAAGATTTTTGCAAAGAGAGAGGTCTTCCTAAAAGAAAAACAAAAACAGGTCATACCTCTGAAAACTTGTAAGTTTGTTTTAAAGAAAGTTTTTCACTTAATCATTCTGTAATTTTCTTAAGGTTAATGTAAAAGAATGGTATTTCTTCTTAGCACAGTCAAAACAAGACTAGAATAATTACAAAATTAGTTCTAGGTTTTACTATTCTGTAACTATATCAATAAAATTGTATTTGTTAAGAAAGTTTGTCCCAGTGCAAGCAATTTTTCTTGGAAGCAGGCTTCCTTGAAGTTGAAGCATTTAACAAATTATTGCTCCAACATTATAAATCGATCTTCTTAGTCTTTCTGTAGGATTGGAAGTAAAGAGTTGTGATTTATAAAACTGAAAATTGAAAGTCATCTAGATATTCAGGAGCAATGGATTAATAAAGAAACTATGATAATGCCATTGAATGACCATTAAATATCCTTTAGTTTCTTTAGTAATATCTTATAGATTTTATAATAAAATAAGAACAGTACACTCAATGAACCAGTATTGTAAAATTATATGAATATATGCCTAGAAAAAAGACTGGAAGGACATTACGTAAATGTTAATAGTGGTTTTCTCTGCATGGTATAATCACAAGTCAATTTCTTTCTTTTTATATGTATTTTATACAAATGAACACCAATTACATTTGAGATAAGAAAAACAATTAAAGGTATTTTAAAAGGCTGTCATTTCTTGTGTGCTGGTATAGTCAGCCTAGACTAAGTAGGCAAGAGATAGAGTGAAGTGTTGCTAAAAAAAAAAAATCTCAGCTTTTATTAAATAAGATCTTTTAATATGTAACTACATCTTGGGAACTTTAAATTTACAAGTTATTCTTATCTTAGGGTAAAGCACTTTACATCAGTTTGCTTTCCTCCTGACAAAGGTCTTCCACACTGGAGCATTGATTGTGAGGCGCCAAAGAACTTTAAAGGGAGGCTCTGGAGAAAGCAGCCTGTGTGTAGTAAGATGAGGTAGAGAGCTTCGGGCAACAAAAGAGAAACATGAGGTTTGGGCAGCTGGATTCATGACAGAAGGATCACCAGAAAACTGGAAAGGAATATAGAACGAGAGCTGGGTAGGGTCTCTGAAAAAAACTTCAACTGTCGTAACTGACAATTGTGCCTGGGGCTTTGGTGTTATTTATTCACTCATTCAATAAATATTCATTAAGCACTTAATATGAGTCAGGCACAGTATTGGATGGGGAATTTAGAGTGATGTGAACAAAATAGACATGATCCCTGCCTTCATCATGTAGGTTATATGTTCAAGAAATTTCCTCTTATCTGTAGTCTTTAGCATTTTACTATAGACAAGGGATACCAATACAAATGGCCTAAATAGGTTATAGCTGCTTTTAAAGTTTCCCAAATTAAAGTCAAGAATTGGCTTAACACAGAGAAAATGTAGTTTCAGAATATATCCAGGTAAACATAATCTTGTCTGATGTAACTGAACAAGTATAATCTACATGTATATAACCATTAAATTATGTGCGAAAAAGATTTCCCTCTTAAGGTTTTGAAATATGGTACTAACACAGTAATTCTTAATATTTTGATATGTTAAAATTCATTTTCCAAGGTTCTGAAATTATATATGAGTAATTATCTTTGAAATTATATTCCAACATAGACTTTCAAATCTAGTTTGCTATACTGTAGAGTATTTTAGGGGAACAAGTATATTTAACACATATATTTAACAATCACAATGGTATACTTTATAGAAATTTAATTTTAATAAGTTTAACATCACAAGCAATTATAATTAAATAATAACACAATATAAACCTGACTAATGAACTATAGTTAATATGTATAATCAAAATATAGTTAATAAGAAGGTATGCCCTGACAACATTTTCTAGACTTTACACTGCTAATTATATAAAAATAGGAAATAATTTCAGAGTTCTTACAATTGCATCTATATTTCTGCCTGAAAAATTTATATGAGTTATTTTTTTCAGGTGTTGTAGGGTGGTTTCTTCTTTCCTGGGTTTAAGGTTGCTGTTTTTAGCAATTAGATCCAAGGTCAGTCGAACCATAATTTCTCTACAAATCAAACTCTCATTTTAGCTCTGTTCAGATGCCATGTCAAGAAGCGGGTTTAGGTATTGTTTTATGCCCAACTTTCTAAAAATTAAAGAAAAAATGGAGTATTATATACATAGCAATTTAGGAAAAATCATTTTGACTTAAAAAAAGGTTTCTTATATAAAATTATTTGATTAGCTACTTCATAGACATTTTTAGGGGCATTTAGGTATTTTCTAAGTTTATAGACCTAAACTTCTTTTTATTAAAAAATTTAAAACACCCAAACTAATTAAATACTCAAGGCTCATTTTCTTTTAAGTCTTTTCTTCTCCCTAGTATTGAATTGTTATTGTGGACATCTGTTAAAGTATTATTTTTCTCTCTCGGAGTAGAAAAGGATCTCAAGGATTATCATCTAGTGTTCTCATGTGGAGAAAGTACGGTCCAAAGATTGTTCTGAAACTACTCAAGCAGGTGGCATGTAAGAATGAGCAGGGCTGCTGGCTCCTTTCCCCATAATATCCATGGTGATCACGTTCACTAAACCCCCAAATTAGAACAAATGGTGTGAAAACCTGGAATATATTCATAAGACAGTGGTGCAAAATACATGAAAATGGGGCTGGCCCTGACATTTTGTATGTCACTACAACTATAATCCATAAAGAGGTAACAGAATGCAGTGTTTCTCAATCCAGACAGCCTAGTTTCAAACTTGCACTTCACTGCTCACTAGTTAGGCAATCAAGGCCATGTTACCTCAGTTTCTTATAAAATGAGGACAATGTCCAAGGGACAATATGAGGATCACATGAGATAATCACGTATAGAGTGTTCTGCACAGTGCCTGGTACTTGGGCCATAAATGTTTGTCATCATCATTATTATTGTTTTGTTCACAGATAAGGCAAACACTGCTCACTGTACTGTTTCATCTGGAATATATTAGGGCTGTTAAATAAAGGGAACATGCTATTAATCAAATATTGCTCCATGTAAGATATGCATATGTGGTCCTTAGTTTGAGGTAACACATTCTTTTGTCATCATCTAGGAAGTATAGCTATTTGACGTATCCCAGTTTCCCCAATTTTGCTTTACATTGTCTTGTCAAAAAATATAAGCAAAAATAGAGTTTAAAATTGAGCATTATTATTCCAGTGTACCCGGGATTTCACCAACCAAACACCTCAATTTGTGTGGTATGAAAGATTATTGTTTACAGATCAAACTTCAAACACGACAATAATATTATGAACAAAGTTCCTAATTAAATAAAGATAACTTTTCCTTTTTTTAAATCCCCACCCAAGGCTATTTTTTCCATTGCTTTTCAGAGAGTGTAAGGAGAGAAAAACGTCGATGTGAGAGAGACACATCGATTGGTTGCCTCCCGCAAGTGGGACCAAGCCTGCAGCTGAGGCACTCGCCCTTGGCTGGAATCGAACCTGGGACCCTTCAGTCTGCAGGCCGTTGCTCTAACCACTGAGCAAAACCAGCCAAGGCAAATATAGCTTTTCTTAATTTTGCTTAAAAATACTTCATAAAATACATCATCATAAAAGTATAAAGAATAACACCACACCCTTGGACAGGTCAGCTTAAAATGTAAAACATTACAAGTGCATTTGGAACCATCTAGACCTTTCTCCCTCTCCATTCTTTTCAATTTAGAGTTTATAATAAATTTAGACATCCCTCTTCATGTCTCTATACTTTTCTACGTATGTATGAATACCTAAACAATATATAGTACTGTTTTTTACCCATCATAAACGGCATTATTCTGATTCCAGTTTTCTTCTTTGCTCAATTTTTTGTTTGTGAGATTCATCAGAGTTGATGTGTGTGGTTCTAGAATATTTGCACTGAGGTTTAATATTCCCCTGTAAGAAATTTACTCTGATGATAGATCTTTGGGTGTTCTAAATATTTTTGCTTTTACAGTGTTGCTCTTATGGTTCTTATATATGTATATGTCATTTTAGCACATTTGCAAGAGCTTTTTGTAGGGTTTAAAACTAGTAATGGGCACTTCAGGGTTGTACATATTGAAAATATGATTTCTTTGGCCACTATTTAAAAATTTTAGAACTCCTGGAAATAACTGTGGTAAAATGCAGATCTTAAAGAGGTTATACACAACAGGGTTTGTCCTGTGGCGGGAGACTGCTGTGCAAGTGGCCGTGCAGGAGCGACTCTGTACCAGGCAGGATGTGATGCCCTGTGGCGGTAACTTTGACCAATGGGAGACCAGAGCCATGAATGATTTATTCTCCCTTCTTTCCCCTGTGGACTTTTAGGGGATACAGTCATTTCAAAAGGTCCCTCTGAAAACATGTTTAGAACTTTTTGCTCTCTATCTCTGCTTCAATCTTTTATTTTCCCTCTCCTGCTTCCCTGAGATATAACCCCAAGAAAGTGTTATCACAGAGTTTTTGCTCCAGGCTCTGCTTTCTAACTTAGGCTAAAGCAGACATGTTGGATCATCTGAATCCTCCTGAATGGCTGTGCTGTAAATGGATTTTGCCTCTAGTTCCATTGCACTAATTGGTGCTTGTATAGAAATAAATTTAATTCTCTCAGATAATTAGAAAAGGAAAGAGGCAAATGTGATATATAAATGACTCGTTTATTAAACCAAGGAAAGGTCAATGGACCAACTCAGCAAACTATAGGAAATCTTTCCAGGGGCTTGAATGTGGAAAGGGAGAGAACTGAATCGACCCGCAACATACAATAACAGAGACTGTTAAAGCAAAGGACCTGTGTCATAGCATTCAGGTCCACAAGAGAATTTAGTTTCACCAGAACACCACCATTTATTTTGTTAATATAATACTTTAAACTTCATATAATAATTTAAACTTCATTGGTATTGTAGTTTGTTTTAGAGAAATTATAAGCTTCAGGAGTTTAAACAAGATCTAGTTTGGATTTGGATACATTTTAGAACATTGTAATAAAAATAATTATGTCAATACTTGTGGGGCGTCCCTGGTTTTCTTTTAAAAGAAGCTCATCATTTTCCAAAGTTTGAGAAACTGCTTTTTCATATTTTTTCCCTACTAGATATCTCTGCTATCTTGGGGCTCCACTTGCTAGGCTCTCTCTCCAGATCGCCAGGGGAGGGGCCGCTGGGAGCTGCTCCACAGGCTCTCCGGAATCCATGTGGGGGACCCCTTGGCCTTCATCATCCTGGGGCTCCCACTGGCTGGATGCGGTGGACACTTCCGCTTGGGTTTGTGTATTTCCCTTAGCCAGCCGCAGCTCGCAGGCCTCCAGATGCTCCGACTCGCCCATGCTCCCACACTTTCCCTTCTTCAGACTCCGATCCGCACCCACAGGGCGCGCTCCCTCAGCTCCGCGGCCACCCCTCCACCCGCGCCTCCCTCCTCTAGAACTGTTTCCCAATCTTGCCTGATTATAGCCATTTGTTTAAAATTCAGACTTCCAGACTTTTCCTAGAAATTCTAGATGTCTAGAGAGAAGGCGCAGGGATCTGCATTTCAGCAGGCGCCCCAGGAAAGGATCACTGGCAGGCAAGTTTGAGAAACTTGGCTCTAGGGTTTCCTCGGTCCCCGCGCGTCTTCCCTGGAAGCACCTCACCGGTGGGTCGCGGGATGAGCCGGGTTAGTGACTCTGGTTCGGTAAATTCCGCGGAGCCAGCTTCCTCAGCGCCCCCGCCTGTGGTTGCCAGGCGACCAGACGCTCCTCGATTGTCCCGGCTCCCGGAGAAGTCTCGCGAGGTTTCTGGAAGCTCCGCCCCTGCGGCGTGGCGGGGTCCCGTGGCCTGTGCCCGGGGGCTGGAGGGTGACCCCTGGCGGGTCTGAGCGCCGGCTGTTAGCTGGCGAGGCCGTCGGCCGCGGGTCGCCTTGGGGTTTAGTGGACCAGCCTTCCTGCCACAGCAGTTTCTGGCAGGCCATCATTCCCCCCCGCTGATTTCCCTTGCCATCAGTTTTCAACTCTTCAGGGCCCCCAAACCGACCACCTTTTCCCAGTCACAGACCAGGAAACAACTGTTCAAATCCAAGTACAGCCCACAGGCCACCCTTTACTCAGATAAAATAGATTCCTTAGGTGGCATTCCCTCCAGTCCGCTCTTCGGGCGGCCTCGCCGCTTGCCTCTGGGCCTCTCTGCTGCAGGATTCCAGCCTGGCGCTTGGCCCAGCATGCTCCGTCCTGATAAATAACCTCTTCTCTCCACTCCTCAAGGTAGCAGTAGGGCATACTTTCTTTCCTCAATTCTCATTTTCCCTTTTAAGATTGAAGGACTCAGCTTGGAATGAGCACATCCTCTCTGAAGCCTTTCTGGGCACTGGGTCTTGTTAGGTAATGCTGCTTTCTGCCCCCAGACAACTAGGAGATATTAAATTCTTTAGCACAGCACTTACCACACTACATGCTACTTACCCATATCTTTAATAAAATGGTAAACTCTTTAAGGGCAAGGATTATGTCGTTTACCTCGCTATTCCCAGGACCCGGCAAGGTGCTTTGTAGATTAGCAGTCACTCCATAAAGTGTTCGTTAAAAATGATAATTTATAAACGAAGGAGGAGACGAACAATAGAACAAGGAACTGACATTTTCAGTGGAAAGACTGAGAGTCATCAGGGATCTGGTAATGTGAGCAATCCGGATGTAAGGGACAGTGAACGCTGGAAAACAGTGGGTGACAGCTGAGCTCTCAGGGCAGGGGCATGCTGGAAAAGTTGTCATTGCTGTTCCTTGAGCAAAGAAGGGTCAGAGCAGAAGATTGTTACAGGTACAAGGCAGCTTAGAGCCCATGTGGACGATCGAACTTGCCATTTTGTAGATAAAGAAGCTCCCAGGCCTAGAGATAGGAAAGAAATATGCTGAAGGTCACATCTGAGGTGGCAGAGAGGGAGCTTACCCTTGGGCTCCCAATTTCAAGCTCAGTAAGAGTAGCCTAGAAAGAAGGACAGAGGGACCAGGACAGGTGAACCCTACCCCCATTCAGGACATTGTTGATAAGTCCAGTTGTAGGCAGTTTGGGCCTGGATCCGTGTGAAGGCAAAGAAAGTGTCAAGGAATGAACAAATTTAGGAGGCATCTTGCAGCAGGGTTTAACCAAGAGAGATTGGATAGAATAAAGGGAGGGAGAAGTTGAAGGTAATTTCCAGGTGTTAGCTGGGATAAAGAAACAATACTGGAGAAAGAGGAGAGGTAGCAAGTAACTTGCAGGGAAGTGGATGAGTTTGGCGTGCACGTGTAAGTGTGAGGTGAGATAGGTTTAATAGTTTCCAGAGCAGAACTAATCATCGAACCCAGGAGGCGGTAGTAGTAGTGAGAGAGAAAGTAGGGAAAAGAGAAATATAGCAAGTCAGTAACTGCCAACTAGTTTGGGTGGAAGAGGGAAGCAAAGCTGGTTAAGATGTCAGAGAAAGATTCATCAGAAGTGAGATTTGTTCTGAGAACAAATAATAATTCTGTGATTGAGAAACTCATAATTTAGATTCAGACACTGGGGAAAAAGTTTAAGTAGGGAGTTACCTAACAGAATAAAAGCTACAGAAGGATATGAAGAAGTAAACATATGATCAAAATAATATGGCTAAAACACTATGGCATAAATCAGATGCCCTTCTTACCTGTTTTATAGGTCATTCATTTGGAAACAACAGCTTTAGCAATGTATGCAGGGCTGTCTCATTGCTGTGTGTAGCACTTACTTAACCTGCTTCTAATACTACTTTGCTAGAAACATGTTTAACAATGCCTCATGGAAAATCAGTTGCTCTGTTAATCTTTGTTTTATAATGATTTCACATATCATAAAAAGAAGTATGTTCTCACTTGTAAAATTATACACACATTTAAATGTCTAAAAAATATATATCTATGTCTAATAGTATAGACTTAGATGTAGATCTGTACATCCATACCTATACCTATGGCTATATACCAAAGTATTTAGTAGTGGTTATTTCTTGAGGGTGGGATTATGACTGTTTATTTCTCTTAATTTAGTAATTAGGTTTTTAAAAAATGATGAAATTATATTCTGAAAATCCATTTTTAGATTCTGCTCTTTGTGGAATTGAAAATCTCTTTGTGACTGTTGGTATTTAAAATAGTTTAAAATGGTTGAATTACTAATTAATTTTTTTATGCAACAAGTTAAGTTTAAGAGAAAGTATTTTCTCATTAAGATGTGAAATATAATTCCTGTCTAGCTGCACACAGTGTTAAACAATCATCTGAGTATTTTCCAATGTGGCAGAAATTTGGCAGAGTACAAGAAATACATGTTTTCAGTGCCACATTTGTAAGTTCAGTGTAAAGTACTCTAAGAGTTACACTTTGACAGATGTTGGGAAATTTGTATTTGTAAAAAAAAAAAAAAAAAAAAATGGAGTCTTGAGAATCATTTTAAAAGGTAGTCTCAGAAGAATTGTGCTAAAAAGCACATTTTAAAAAGTCTCCACTAGAGTTTCCAAGTAACTTTAGACAGAAACATACTTTTTATTTTAAAAATAGTTCTATATATCTTTGTATATTTTTTGTATTTCTTGACTTTCTAGAGTACTAAGCAAACACCAGTGATTAGTTATTTTCATTGAGAAACCAACATTTTAAAGGGTCCAGAGAAGTATATCATCACATAACTCTATACAGAAAAATGAGCTTTTATTGGAATTAACTCCTCTTTTTGGGTTAACCTTGTAGATTGGAAAATAGTAGTGAGTATGGTAGGCAGACTTCTAAAATGGTTTAAATGATCCCATCTCCTGGTATTCATGTGCTTGTGTAATCACCTCCCTGAGTGTAGGCTGAGACTAATGACTTGTCCCAACCAATAGATTGAGAAAAGGTTGATGAGATATCATTTCTGTAATTAGGTTACAAAAGATCATGAGTTCTGTCTTGCTAGCAGACTCTCTATTGCATTTTTAGCTTGCGCTTGTTGATAGAGCAAGCTGTCATTTAGGAGAGCATCACTTGGCAAGGAATTCAGTTCAACAAGAAACTAAATGCAAAAAAATACTGTTTAAGTTTGGAAGTCGATCTATCCCCAGTTGAACTTTCAGATGAGACCTCATCCCTGGCCAACACCTTGATTGCAGCCTTATGAGAGACCCTGAAGTAGAGGACCCAAATTCTTGGTCCACAAAATCTGTGAAATAATGTTTGTTGTTTTAAGCCACTAAGTTTTGGGGATAATTAGTTATGTAGCAATAAATAACTAATACAGGGAGCAATGGAAAATTCCTTTAAGGAGGGAAGATTTACTTAGAAATTTGGGATATAATTCCCATTTTCATAGGGTATTCTGAGAGGAAGCTATAGGAAGTTGTAGCTTAGCTGAAGTGAAAGATAGCTTAACAAGTGTCCATTTATAGAAGCTGCAAGATGTAGAATCAATACAAAGGAAGATCTTTTGTTTAGAAGGAGGCTGTTTCCTTTCAAAGTATTAATCTTGATTTCTGTAACCTGGGATGATCATTTAATTGAGAGATTCATGGACTTCTAATGGCATGGTATACACCAATAATAAATACTTTTTGAAAAACTTAACTTAGTAACTAGTTTATGTCATTTATTAAATACAGTAATGTTATTACATAGATTATACATAGAACGAACCAAAGTATTTCTCCTGAGTTCCAGACATATCCATCCAGCTGGCTGCTAGACGTTCATTCCATCTGGATATGAATTCCTAGAGGCAATAGAAAGTGAACCTGACAAAAACTGAACTCATTTCTATCCTGCACAAATCTGACCTGCCTCCTCTAGTTTCTGTCTTTCTCACAGTCCACCCTGCTACCCAAAGTAGAGCCCAAAATCCATCTCCAGTACTCTCTCACATACTAGTACCCCCATTCAGTCATCAAATCAAGTCCACTTAACCTCAGAAACTTTCCAATCCAGCTGTCCCTCCACTGCCCCCTTCACTACCTAAGAATGGATGTGAAGTACTTTGTCAAATTCTATTTTTTTAATGTTCTATTAACTTTAATATGAAAACTTTTTCAAGTTCTATTTTAAAAATTATATTTAATATATTACAAAAACTTTTTTTCTAAGATGGTTCATTTCCACCCTCCACTAGGAGTCAAATTGTAATGAATATAACATGTATGAGATGTGACTATAAAGCAAGGGATTTAAACTGAAAATCAGTTTCATTACCTTAAAATCACATTTGTATCATACAGTTAATGTATCTTAGAGTACAAATGTTTTCTGAAAAGTATTTTTACAAATATTACCACTCATTTTCTAATTTAAATAATGTTTTTATCTATTTCTGGAACATCTATTGTATAGAGTCTAACACTGTATTTTGGGGTTGAGTTTTTCATGAAGCATTTGCAAGAAAGGGACTTATAATTTTAGAAAAAATTTAGATTAGGTTTCAGGAACAGTTCATTGCTTAACTGTCTTATGAACCAAGGGTGGGGAACCTCTGTCTTCTAATAAAGATCCAAGACTTTGCTTAGGTTTATCAGGCCAATAATAAGTTCAGCAAAAGTTTAATTAGTTGGTGATGGATTGAGGCTAAGAGTGAAACTCAACAATGTAATATACTCTATTCTCACATCTTTCAAAATAACTTGTTAAAATCACTGAAAACATCTTGTATATCTGTATACCTGTATTTCATTGCTTTATTTTTTTGCTCTTGTCAGCTTTTTTTGGTCAGCTTGTTTGAAAAGAGTTTCACTCCTTCATGCTTGTTTTTGAAAATGGCTAGTGCTTTTGTACCAGTGTGGGGCCTTTTGCATATTTCTGCAATAGTGACCTGTGGTTAAAAAAAAAATTATAAAAACTTTTTTTCCACTCTTCTTTTGAATATATTAAGAGGTCTGGGAAAATATATTCATTTTATAATGATCTTATAGTGCAACAAAAGTCAGTTTCCTGTAAAAAGGAAACTTTTAATCTTTTAATTAAACCTTTTTAATCTTGTCATTCTAAAAACACATAATGTTAATGTTTCTTAAAAGCAAATTGAGCCTTGGCTGGTATTCTCAGTGGTTAGAGCATTAGCCCAAGGACCAAAGGTCTCAGGTTTGATACCCAGTCAAGGGCATGTATCTGGGTTGCAGGTTCGATCCCTGGCACCAGCCAGTCATCAATGTTTTTCTCTCTTTCTCCCCCTTCCTTCCTCCCATTCTCTAAAATTAAAAAAAAAAAATCAATGAAAAAAAATATCCTTGCATGGGGATTAACAACAACAAAAACCAATTGAAATGTCCATTGCAGTTATTCTTAATTGAACAAATATTTACCGAGTGCCTAGTATGCATTGTTCAAGGTGCTGGGGATGCAGAAGTTAGCTAGACCAAGTCCCCACCTCACAGGGAGCTTACATTCTAATAAGAGGAGGCAGTGAGAAAGTATATCAATGGCCAAGATAATTTCTGATCGTGGTACATTCTGTGAAGGAAATAGAGTGAAACTGGGTGTAGAAGTGGGGAGGAAGGAGGGAAAGGTGTTTCCTTGAGATGAGAGGCAAGGCCTCTGTGAGGAGAATTTGAGCTGAGACTTGAAAAAGTGTGAGCCAGGCTTGTGCAAGCCTGTGAGGAGGTGTGCTAGGCCCACGAAGTAGCCAGTTGGAGGGCTTGGAGAGGGGACAGGGCTGGATGAGCATAAGGACCCAAACGACAGTGTGGCTGAAGCATAGTGAGGAAGGGGAGAGAAAAATGAGAGGCAAGCAGGAGCCAGATCAGCCCTTAGGCCACAGTGAAAAATCTGGACTGTGACGTACAGCAGTATTTAACTCTTAAGGCAGAATGTAAATTTTCCTTTTGTTAATAGGAAAAACTAAGTTGATTATGTTTATTATAAGTTGAAGTTCAAAATCTTGATTAAAATGTAATGTTCTTGTAATGTTATATTATTGTGATGAATACAGTGTTTTCAAAGATGCTCTTAGAAACCTGGCAGCAGGAGCATGAGAATTAGAAAATATAATTTCTGCCCTGGCTGGTTTGGCTCAGTGGTTAGAGCATTAGCCAGAGGACCTAACGGTCGCAGGTTTGATTACCAGTCAAGGGCATGTACCTGGTTTGCAGGTTCGATCCCCTGTCCCAGTCAGGGGCACTCGTGAGGCAGCCAATCAATGTGTCTCCCTCCTTCCCTTCCACACTCTAAAAATCAATGGAAAAATATCCTCAGGTGAGGGTTAAACAAACAAACAAAAAGAAAATATAATTTCTACTTGTGCTTTAAAATCTCATATTATAACTTTTCTTTCATTTTTGCTCTTGACTGAAATAGGTAAAGCACTTGTTAATAAATTATTTTTAGATCTTGAGATAATTAAAAGTCCATAGTGTTGATGTCTGTCTAAATGAATTACCATTTTAATAGTTCATAGGTCCTTAGTTTTAAGTGATATGTTTTACCTTAAATATTGAGACTAGTTAGAAAGTTTAAAAATAATCTCCCCTAAAAGTAGCGTTCATGTATAATTCTCATATCAAGTTAGCGTCTCTGAAACTATAGAACATTTCAGATGGTTGTAATTATTCAACATGGTGTGTTCTCATATATAAGAACATAATTTCTCATTAATTTTTCTTACTTTATTTAAACCTAGAATCTTCAGATAGTAGCCTCAAGTATACTGGAAACACATGCAAGAAATGATAGATGGATTACATACAAGTTGAAGTAAAAGAATAAAGCTAAACACATACGTGGTTTAAGGGACTTATTTAATATCACCAATAATACAAATAATGAATTGAATTGAATATAAGGATGAGTATGAAGTAGCAAATTCTAGGAACAAAAATGAATAATTTAAATTAAACATTTATTTGGAGATGAGCTTATACCAACTAATTTTTCAGGAAGGTAAGTAGTTTAAAGGAACGACTACTAATGGTAAACATGCTCATAGTTATATGATAGATATTTGTAATCCTCTACAATCTAACATAATGGTCACAGAGCCCTATTCTAGACAATATACTTCATTTTTTTGCATGTGCCTCTTAGGTTATGAAAAGTACAACTGTAGTTCATCAAAATGTGCCCCAAGGCACAATACCATTTTACTCAGTCATTAGAAAGTTTAGCATAATTGCTTAGCATAATCCAAAGAAAATATGTGAACTGACATCAGGGACTCTCCACTTTGTTAGGCAATTGTTCTATAATTTTTGGCACCAAGATAATCCACATGTTGAAATAGCAATTAATCATTGGTGTTAGTTATCAAGCTATGATTTTAGTGGTTTCCTCCCCAAATTGACCCGAAACGACAGAGTTCCTTATTTCATTTTTGTAATATTCTGATTTCCGAGATCAAAAGTTTAAGTATGCCAGTCTGGTTACAGTTGACCTGAGTTTTGTGTTATTAGTTTTCTAAACTAAGTAGATCATGTCTTGATATTTACAAAGATGAATGGTATTTCTTCCATTAATAGTCAGATAAAAGGTTTAGTAACCTTTAGAAACTTACAGACTGATTACCTCAGAAGAAGTTACTTGAAGTCCTTAAACTAGCATTTTGGCCCCAAGAAGGTACATTTATTTGCTGTTGAAACTTGTGTTGAAAATAGGCCAAAATGAGAGAACACACAGATTTTCAATTTTCTAACTAATATTTTGCAAACACAATGGCCTAGACATTTCAATTATTAACAGTGAATGAAACAATTACCTCACCATATTTTGAACATAATCTTTTACTTATTTTATATCGTAAGGATGTGCAAAAATAAGAGCCATCATTATGTGTTGTATATTTTCCCATCTTCAGAAACCATGCCCCCCTAAAATGAAAAAGCCCCCACATTGCTCAACAATGCATGTGTCTTTGGATTTCATAGTTAAAACAATCCAGAAATATAGAAAGAAACCTTGGAACTCAACAGTCTGTGTTCAGTTCAGTTTATTCAGCTACGTGTGGATACAGTGCAGACTTAGCAATATAAATGAAGTCTTCTCTGCATGCATGATTTATGCATCTGTACCTCATCACTCACAGAACAGTTTTTGGAAACTCTGAGCCTCTGCAGTATGTAGCACTCCAACTCCCAAACAGTTTCTCTGATTCATTGTAAAGTTACTATGCTCCTGCCCTTGTGTTTATTTTCAAGTGGCTGCACTATTGGGCAGTTTATTATTCTATTGTGCAATGCAGTGATTTTTCAAAATCCTGAATACTAACTAGGTAGTCATACTAATTTGCGACAACAATCTTCAGACTAGATCCCTCAAGTGGGGCTTGTGATGTTTGGCCTCAGAACTTATTTTCCACATTCAGAAACAATGGAGCAGCTTCTCTTCTTTTTCGCTCTTTGATTTTAGTAGTACACTGATTTCAAAATAAAAACTTGTGTGGTGTTTTATTGTTAACCAATAAACAAAACATGTAGAATGAGGTGCTCATATAACCGGACAATGTAACCTAAAAATGGTACTAAATGCATACATTCTCAGCAATAACTATAATGTTAAATTGTCTGGAACTGACTTCTCTCTCCATCTCTTCTCCAGCCCATGCTTCTGGCTCCAGTTTTATTACTTGGACATTGGGATTAAGTTTTTGATAACGATTGACATTTCCTGTATATTATCACCAAAGAGCTTGAGAAATTATCTCTGAAAAAAGTTGAAACTGAACAAAAACCAGACTTCACTTAGAAAATGGCCTATTCAGCTCCTGAATAGCTGAAGGCTGTAAAATAATACTTTGCAGGGAAAGGTAACCCCGATCCATTAGTTTCTGGATGATGGCTGCAAATTGAAGCCTGATTTCCTAAAAGCTCAATAATATAAATCGGAGCACTTACACCAAACGTGATCATGACAGCACATTACAATTTAAAGAGACTTTAACAATATTTGTAAAGGATCTTGCTTTTTAATTAAAGTAATTACATTTACAATAAAATGCAAGTGTGCCCTGGCTGTGTGGCTCAATTAGTTGGGCTGCGTCCTGAGCACCACAGGGTTGCCTGTTTGTTTCCTGGCCTGGGTTGCGGGCTTGATCTTCAGTAGGTGGCATGCAGGAGGCAGCTGATTGATGTTTCTCTCTCTCCCCCTCTCCCTTCCTCTCTAAAAAAAAAGCATATGCTCCTTTCTGCTATTTTTGCCTGATCTGGGACAATGAATAGAGGGACACTGATGTCTCTGTAATACCCATTTAACCTCTCAATGTGTAGTAGAGGGTGGCCCTTAATTGGCCTAAAGCAGTCACTATATATAATCCCAAGGATGGGTTTACAACTCAAGTTTGACTAATCAGAATGAAGTGGGAACCTTATTTTGACAGTCATAAGCAGCTATTTCCCCCTAACTGCATGGCGTGGTATGCAGCCAGTTCGGCAGAATCAGCTTTAGGTTTAGGTAAACATGTGGAGGGCAGAGCTGAGAACCATTAACAGGAAGCCTAATCCAAATTTGATTCTGGACTCTGGAGTTAGGTGAGCCAACAAATTCTTATTGTTTAAGCAACTGGTTGTGCGTTACTTGGTTGTTATAGGCATTTTCCATCACACCAAGATGTCTTAATTGATTAGGTCACCAATGTCAAATTAAATGTGGATAATTATATTCTAGTATTGGAATAAAAACTGCCAGTGTGTTTTCATGGTGACTTCAATTACTCCTCTTTCATGTCAAAACCTTAACTATTCAATCGTGTCAGAGAAACCTCAACAAACTTGAGTGTTCCTAACTGAATGACAGTGTGGTGTTGGTATCACTGAAGGTTGTGGAGTCAATATAGATTTTGGCTGCTTGTTGGGGGCTATCCGATTTTTTTAAAAGGGCATAAAAATGGAGGTCAGGCTGAGCCACCTGAAACGGGGGGGTACCTGCTTTTACTTAAAAGGATATAAAACGAGACCAAAATGCTAGAAAGTATTTGGATACTAATGGTAATTGGCTTCCTCATCTTGCCAAAGACCATCTTATTGCTAAATCTAATAGAAAGCTTTTAGGCCTCATTTTCCTTGACTTCTCGGCAGCATGTGAAGTCACTGGTAAATTACTTCTAAAAGTTTACTTCTCTGCTTCAGTAATCTCCTCTTCCTCTGCCATTTTAAAATCTGAGGTTTCCTTATCTTCTCTCATTTGCTACAGGTCAGCCATTACCCCCAAATCTCTTAACGGAGTGTACTTAGAAATACCAATCTAGCACATTTCTGCTGTTTCTTTTCTCTCCCCACTGCCGTTAGTATAGTCCAAAAGGCACCTGCAGGATCTACCCTCATCTTACCTATTAAAGTCATCTCTTGCCACTCCTCATATTCTGCTCAACACTTGTCCAACTGAATCTCAGTTCTTGAAGGTTCTCAAGTTCTTGCTCTCTGCCTCTGGCTTTCCACACAATGCTGTACTCTCTGCTTGTAGAAGTAATTGCCTCCCCATTATGCTTTTTTCTGGCTAGTCCTCCTTTCAAATTTCAGCCTAATGTCAGGCACTTCCTTCAGGAAGCCTACCTGGGTAACTTCACTCTGGGGTGTTTTTCCCAAGAGTTCCAGCACACTTTATTTCTCCCTTCACAGCAATATACTTCAATTCTTGTTAACTTAGTTCTGCAAGGACAGTGGTCATGTCTATCTTGCTCAGAATATCTGCAGAGAAAACTGGGCCTACTTCAGTAAAAGCACTTGGTGAATATTTGAATGGCTAGATACCCTGTGCTAGGCTCATCTCAAATAAGTTATTTGATTTTCAGGAAAATAATTTATGATGTGATTTGATTAATGTTTCATCTGAACACAAAAACACCATATTAAATTATATATTTTTACTAATGGGCTGTCAAAAGGAGGTCCTCAAATGTTTTATTCAATGTCATTTCATTATAATGTTGATGAGATGCTCTAGGAACTTAACTCTTGTTTATATCAATTATCCTATGGTAAAATTGGTTTCACTGCACTTCCAAGAACCTACTGATTGACGTTCAGTGAGGACTTAATGTATAGGCAAATTGAAAAGTGGCTCTGATAATCAGTATGGCAACTGAAAAACTGAAATTCTCTGACTAATTTAGAAAGGCAAGACTCTTTAAAAAATAGTCCCATGCAAGACTCTTTAAAAAACAGAAATGTTCTGGCTGGTGTGGCTCAGTTGGTTGAGCTTTGTCCCATGCACTGAAAGGTCACTGGTTCGATTCCCAGTCAGGGTACATACTCAGGTTGCAGGTTCAATCCTTGTTTGGAGAGACAACTGATCAATGTTTTTCTTTCACATTGATGCTTCTCTCTCTCCCCCCTCTCATTTCCTCTCCCTAAAAATCAATAAAAACATTAAAAAAACCCGACCAGAAAGGTTCTAATATTTCTTTCCCTCAATTCAAGAATATTAAAGGATACTAGAAAATAATTTAACCCCTCCCACAAAACAATGAAAGAACAATTTCATTTTAAAGACTTTTATTACAGGATGTTAATATGTTCAGGACACTTCAGAGCACCTTATACTTCTAATCAGATTTTTGGTAACTGGTTTTAAATTGTTACTTGAGTATTTTTCTCATACTGGCTTTCAGGCAAAAGTACTACTTAGTGATTGTTTAAGAAATATTAATTTGATTAAACAGTTTATCCTTAATAACCTGAGACATCAATCCATGGATAGCTTCTATGGTCGTTTTACAGCTGGAAAGAAAAAACACATCATATAATGTCACAAGACCTGAAAACTGTTTCAAATATACAAGTCCCCCCCCATTTTCATCCTTGCACCCCCAATAATGATGTTCAGTTCTATTCATACTCCCCAAACCATACCAATTTATAGTTTACTGTCGTTATTTTTAGCCTCTGCATGTCTTTTGACCATTTCATTACTTCTGAGGACTTTCACAAGAAATAACAAGGTAAAATTTGAGATAATTCCTAAGTTAATTTTGTTACTTGTCAACAGCTTTGGGAAAAGTTCTGTTTTAGAAGGTGACTAACTTATATATAATTCATAATTATATTGATTCCAATATTACATAAAATATGTTATTCCTGCCCGGCCAGTGTGGCTCAGCAGTTGAGCATCGACCTATGATCCAGGAGATCGTGGTTTCATTCCGGGTCCAGACACAGACTGGGCTGTGGACTCAATCCCCAGCAGGGGCCCTGCAGGAGGCACCCCATCAATGACTTTATCTCATCATTGATGTTTCTCTCTCTCTCCCCCTCTCCCTTCCTCTGTCTGAAATCAATAAAAAAATTAAAAAATATATATATATGTTATTCCTTTCCTTGCTGTTTACTGCTAAGAATAATTTTAAAAATGATTTTAAAGAATCCTATGCATTTTTCCCTGAAACAAACACACATATCCTTCAAATAATTAAAAGTCAAAGTTAGGTCAGTGGGTGAACGACTCATATTTTATTATTTTATTTTATTTTTAAAAAATGTATCTATTGCCCGGCTGGGCATGGCTCAGCGGTTGAGCATCAACCTAGGATCCAGGCGATCGAGGTTAGATTCCCAGTCAGGGCACATGCCCAGGTTGCGGGCTCAATCAATGACTCTCTCATCACTGATGTTTCTATCTCTCTCCCTCTCCTTCCCTTTCTCTGAAATCAATAAAGATATATTTAAAAAACAAAAACAAAAAAAATATATCTATTGATTTTAGAGAGAGGAAGGGAGAGGGAGAGAGAAATATCAATGAGCCCGGCCAGGCGTGGCTCAGCGGTTGAGTGTCAACCTAGGATCCAGGCAATTGGGGTTCAATTCCCGGTCAGGGCACATGCCTGGGTTGTGGGCTTGATCAATGACTCTCTCATCATTGATGTTTCTGTCTCTCTCTCTCCCTCTCCTTTCCTCTGTCTGAAACCAGTAAAGATATATTTAAAAAAAAAAAAAAAAAGAAATATCAGTGATAAGACAGTCATCGTTGGCTGCATCCTGCATGCCCCTGGCTGGGCTTGAGCCCGCAACTAGGGAACATGCCCTGACAGTGAACTGAACTGCTATCCCCTGGATCATAGGTCGATGTTCAACCACTGAGCCATGCAGGATTTGTATTTTAGGATTAAAAAAAAAAAGTAACCCTCACAAACGATAACAATCCACCAATATTCAGAAGAGATGCAATTCTTAAAGTTACCAAAAAAAGGAAAATTCTCTGCTTTTATATTACTACTTTTGTCCTTCCTGCTTTCCTTATTACATAATTTTTTTTAAAGGGAAAGTTTCCTCAATTTATTTATTTATTTAATGTATAAATAAATACATTAAATAAAGGAGGAGAGAGAGAGTTGAAACATCAATCATTAGAGAGTTGTCATTGATTGGCTGCGAGCCTGCAATCTGGGCCTGTGCCCTGACCGGGAATCGAACCTCGATCTCCTGGATCCTAGGTCGATGCTCAATCGCTGAGCCACGCCTGGCCAGGCTCTTATGTAATTAAAGGCTTTTCCATAGTAAGATTTTTGCTTCATAAGAAATTGAGATGTAAACGTAGACAAAATTACAAATCACAAAGTTACAGAGACTGATGAGGAAAAAATACACATTCATAGCAAATACCAAAATTGAGACCTAATGTCAAAGGAAAATGTAATTTTTATCCAGGCTACTAGCTCTATCTATACCTCCTAAAAACACATGGAAAAGAAAGGAATGAGGTATTTCTAACCCAAGAGGGCTTCTGCTCCGAATACAATGTCTTCCCTCTTCCCTTCTTTCCATCTACCAGGCCAGTTTTTCTTAAAATGGATACCAAGGTTTCAGTTTATACAGATGTCAACATAATTTCCCCCTCCTTTCTGCCCCTAATTATCATATTAAAACTCAAAATTTTTTTGAAAGTAAATGTCATTTAGGTGGTCTTCCCAATCCTGTATGCATCTGAAGGGCCACATAATTATTTCCTAAGTTATCAAGAGAACATATCCCAAGTTTGTTGCTAACAAATCTTGATAGTGAAATTTGAGATACTAAACCAAAGATAATTTCAGAAGAATAACAAGGGAGATACAATCATTAGTGTGCTATTAAGGGGCTTAAAACTTTATAAAACTTTGAAATTTGATAAATTTAAAATTTAAGAAATCCTATTTTAATTCCTCAGAAAATAATTAGGTTAGAATGGATTATGGCATCCTTTTGCAAAAGCTTTTTTTCAAAGACTCAGTGACTGATTGGTTTTCTTTGTTACATTTTCTACCTAAACCTAGAAAAGGTGTGACTCCTAGAAAAGGATTTTTTTATAACATTACCTAGACCTCTAAGATTTTAATGTTCTTATCTAAAGTCTCCATATTTTCAAAGTTAAGATCTGCCTCTGATAACTCTTAAGGGTCCCAAGAAGTTAATATTCAGGCACGATTCTAAGTTATAAGTAAGTTAAACCATAAGGAATCTGAATCCTACTATTACTTGCAAATCTTGAAACAGAAAGAGGGGCTAGAATAGATTTGCTCTTACCTGTCTCGCGTAGCTTTGGCAAGTTTGTCTTCTGACTTTCGGTCGTGTGTTTCTAAACCCAACATGAAACTCCCTCGTCCCAGCTGGGCTTCTGACTGTTCTAATTTTTCAGACAAATCAAAAACCTGGCCGGTGGTATAGTCTGCATTCTGGAGGGAAAATGATATTGTGTCAGTACACAATACAAGTCTACCATTAGACAATTTTAATATAAAATAATTTTTTTCTATATAGGACATGTCATTTACAAAGAATTTCACTATGAAATTGAAGTGGATAGTCAGTGAATTAAGAAGTCAAATGCAACTTGCAAAGACTAACTGCAAAGTCAAGGAGTCCAAGTGTAGAGTTTTTCACGCTTGAACTTTTTCTTTTTGACTGCTGAAATTTAATATTTGTTATAATGAGAGGCTTTCACAGATCTGAGCCCAGGTTCTGGTTCTGCTATAGATTAGTTGGGAGGCCTTGAGAGAATGCCTTCACTTTTCTGTGCCTTTAAGTCTTCTTCTAAAATGGGGGAGGAAGTCAGTAATTTCTACCTTCAGGCTATTGTGAAGATTAAATTTAGTAATATATATAAAGTTCTTAGGACAGTCCATGGCACCTGGCAAAGCCTTAATAATTGTTAACTAATTTTGTTATTTGTTCTTGTTGAACTTCCGAAATTAGTACTTATGACAATATTTTAAAAATAACATTGTTTTAGCTTTAGCTTTTCTGATTATAAAATTAATAGCTATTGTAGAAAATTTGGAAAATGTAGAGCAATATAAAGAGGAAAAGAAACACATAAAGGGTATGGCAAAAGTAGGTTTACAGTTCTAAGTACATGAAGCACAGTTTATTCTTGTATTATTATTTATTAATTATTGTATTATTTTTCCATAAGAAAAACTGTAAACCTACCTTTGCCCCACCCTGTATAATCCCTCCACCTAGCTATAACCATGGTTATATTTTAGAGTATTGCTATCTCCTCACATGCACAGCTATATTTGGCAAGCTGTAATATATACAGGGTGAGGCAAAAGCAGGGGCAAAAATAGGTTTACAGTTGTTCCTATGAAAAAAGCCATGCGGGTTATGATTATTACAGTAGCAAATAAACTCTGTTTTGCATACTCTCAACTCTAAACCTACTTTGCCCACCCCTGTATTTACCATTTTGTCCTATAATATTTCATATTTTTCATATATACACTTAACTGTAATATTTTAAAAAATATTTTTATGGGACATCTTTTTGAAAATGTATTTAAAATACAGAACTTTTCATAAAGATGAGCTGTGATGTATATAGTCCATTGCTTTCCTATATTTTCAATAGAAGAACATGAAGATTTAATAAACAACTTGACAACAATTAGTGTGGTATCTTATTTGCTCTGTTTACAAGACAGTGTACAGGAAATATAGCTCAATCACGAAACAAGAAAAGTTATTTGCTGTCATCAGAGTCACTACAGAGGGCCCTTTAAAATGCTACCAGTTCTTCAATGGTTTTATGAACTTATATTTTTTAAAGATGCAATTATATTTACTTTGTCTGGATCTAAATGGTTTAGGACACCACCACCACCACCACCACTCCCTAAGTTTGGAGAAAACCTAACGGGTTATAGACCATTTCATATTTGGAAGATTTAGTTCAAGCCATGAAAATGTAGGAAGGCAGAAAGTTATAGTATTAAAATGAAATAAAATGATATCAATTACATTTCAGACACACGGAGAATAGACAAAGGGAACTAACTTCTTAGGTCAGAAAATTACTTTTTTTCCTTGTAGCTTTTAGGTTACATGCTTTAGCTGGGAAAAGAGATGATGTGAACATATATTTATATATTCTTTCTTAAAATGCTGCAATGTACTATATATAAAACTATAAGGAAGGAAGAAATATAATTTAACCTTTTCTTGATTGTTAATGTCCTCAGTATGTGCAGTGCTGTAATACACGGACAGCCAAAGGCTGAGTAGGTGGGTTTGCCTTTACACAAAGGTTCAGGCTGCTCTGTCTTAGTGTTTCCTCCCCTTGCCACCATGTGTCACTTCTGGCTGCTATGAGTACACTTGCCTCTAAGGAAACAACACATATAAAGCATTTAGCAGTATCTGGCATATAGGAAGCTCTTAAATGTTTGCTGTTATGGTCACTCTCCTTCCTTCTAATATGCTGCTGCTGACTGTTGAGGATAAAAAATAAGAACAGAAAACTTGTCAGAATTGTGTTTAAAGTGATAGTAAATATGCTCAAGTGAGGTCTTTCCCCCCGAATACAATGAACCAAACAACAACAAAATAATTTATCGAGGCTTTATTATATGCCAGGCACTTTGCTAAATGCTTTATATAAAGTATTTCAATAATTCTCAATGTATTTAATATGTAGGTACTAGTATTATTGAATCCAAGAAAGGCTCAGTCACATTAAATAACTTTCTGAAGATCACACGCAACTAGTAAAGTGGCAGCATTGTTTGAACTGAGTTAATTTTATTCCAAATTTTGTGGTTCTAACCATTAGGCAAATTGTACTATATGAAGTGGGTTACTTCTTTAATTTTTTTTTTTTAAGTAAGAAACAAAACAAAAAAACCAAACTGTTCCTGGCTAAGCTATAAATAGGATAGAAGCTTGTTAAATAAATATCCTTCTAAATATATTAGGTTTTAATGATATATTGGAAAATATTCAGCAATTTTTTTTTTTTTTGGCCTAGCATCTGCTGCTTTAAGGTATGATATCCTGATTTCCTTCTGGGACAACCCTTTCCCCATTCTAAGTCCATGTACTCCTGAAACAATTTCTTTTACCCCAGTAGTAAAACACTTGCTGGCCCAGATGGGCAGTACTTAAGCAAAGCTCAGACACAACGAGGCTTTGCCAAGGGGGAGAGAGGCAGACAGACAGACATGGAGACAGGCAGAGATGGGGAGGGAGTGTGTGTGTGTGTGTGTATCTTGATCTTCTCTTTTGAATGTGAAACCAAGAGGCTAGGAGGTCTGAAGCTAATGCTGCCATCTTGCTTTCACACAAAGCCTGAAACAAGCCAACTGTCATGAAATCAAAACTGAGAAAGACCAAAACCTCATAACATTGCTTGATTGCAAACTTAGCTGAAGTTGAATGAAGTCATACTCCTGAACTTTGCAGCTCACATACTTCTCTTTTTTGTTTAAGTCAGTTTGGTTGGGTCTTCTGTCACTTGCAACTACAGTCCTACCTGAAATACTTAACATACGCAAAAAACAGTATTTGTCTTTTTCTTTCTGTAGGTCTCTTTAAAGCAGGGTCAGATCTCACCCTCATCTGGGCACTATATCTGCCACTTAGACTTGGTCTCAACAGTACATGACACAGACCTCTGCTTGGCCTATTATCCTAATCCAGCTCTAGTCATGCAGGATCTGACCCCAGTCCTGCTGTCTTGGCCAAGTCAGATATAGACATTCCATGAAAAAGAGTTTCGGATATTAAACATTTATCTTAGATTAAATTCAAGGGCATCCTTTGAAAGTATAGTACTTACAGTAAGCAAGCTAGAGGAACTCAACGTATTCACCCAGTATTTATTCCACAAAAGCTCGAGCAATTTGCGATCCAGAGAGGACTTGAAATATGAGACTTCTAAGGCATAATATCTATGAAACGAAAGCACAAATTTAGTAAGTAAAAAAATACTCAGGTACATCATATGAAAGTTATGGCCAAATTTAAGTGAATTACATTTTATATCCAAATAGTCATGTTTTAGTTTTTAGTCCAACAGAACATCAGGTAACCACGGTCTCTTTACTCTTCAGGGGGTATGGTTTCAAAATCTTTTGCTTAGTAAACTTTGTGTTATATATTTTTTTCCTCTGCAGAGCCCAGAAATTCCCAAGAAGTTATCAACAACCAGTCAGAACTTCTGAATGACATATGTTTATCCGCAATATTGAGTTTATTAGTTCCCGACAACAGCACATAAGCTTAATGAACTGCCTGTCTAGGGTCAAGTATAATTTTTGTTAGGCTTTTAAAAATACTGAAAATGACATGTGGTTTCCCCATTCTTCCCATCCTAATCCCCTAATTAGGACTTAATGCTTTTTGGAAAGTAAACTATAAAGTAGGTCCTTAAAGCACCTAAAAGAATTACTACTGCTTCCAAAGCAATAAATAATAATAATAAATAATAATTTATAATCCAGGATGGCAAGGAAAATTTGCTTAAATGTCTGAAAAACATATCTTTTCAAGTAATAAATATCTAGATTCTGTACATACATGGATACAAAGAAAAACAAGGGACTTCTTTATCTTGAGGAGCTTGCCATTTATATAGAAGATGAATCCACAAGAGGTTAAATGACATACACTGAATAACAATAAGTGATGCTATAGTGCGTATATAAAATCAATCACCTGCATATTAACTGCTTGAGATAATGAGCACTCTCAGTGTTGACAGACTGCCCAAGAAACCCCAGGGAGAAAACAAGATTTAGAGTAACCCTTACATGAGTCTATGGTGTGGATATGTTGAGAGCAAGGAGGACATTAGGCAAAGAGCATCGACTCATACAAAGGAAAACCATGAAAGGAATGCTAAGGAAATCGGTTTGCCTGGACAGCAGCAAGAGCAGAATTATGTGAGGGAAACCTAGAAAGCTACTGGTGTCTAGTGGGTGGAGGGTAGAGAGAAAGAGAAACATTGATGCGAGAGAGACACCAACCCATTGGTTTCTTTAACACTTTTAAAAATTGAGACGTAACTCACATACCATAATAATTCACTATTTTAAAGAAGTATACAATTCAGTGGTATTTAGTATGGCTTCTTTAGCTTTTGGAGTGAAATGTTCAGGAAGAATTTTTGCTAAGTGGAACCTGGGTATTTTGAGGCTGCTGACAGGCTAGTGTCAGGCTGGCCCTGAATACAACTTCTTCAACTGTTAATTTCATTAACAGACCAAGTATCTTGTACACTGATAAATGTTTATGGTTGTGTGAAAGACAAATAACATGTTAGATTAAAACAATTAATAAAAAATTCAAATATTATCCTAAACTTGTACATCCTTACTATTATTTTAAAAGGTATTATGAAATGCATTTTGTCTGAACCTTTATTCTCACCTGTAAGGGGCTTGGACTATACGATCTCTAAGGTTTCTTTTGATGACTCTGGCATCAGATATATTTTAAAATTACTTACTGTTTGCAGTGTACACCAAAGTCTTCTATTTTATTAAGTGGGATAGTCTGGTACTCAGAAGGTCCCTCATCAGGAGGTTTGTAGCCCTAAACAAAAATGAAGAAAATAGAAGATTAAAAAAAAAAAGCAAACCAGAAGGAAAATATGTTTTACATGCAGCTTTCTATTTATAGAAACATTAATTTTGGGGAGCTAAATATTGAACATAAATATTCTAGTAATAAAAATGTATATTGCTTATACCCTCCCTCAACTCCATTTGGTGGCTGAAGACTGGATTTGCCATATTCATTTTCTTGTCCTTCAGTAAGGTGTACTTGTGCTAATATCTATTTTAGATTGCAGGGAAGGAAACAGATACGTTTAGCTTGTTTCTCTAGTGCCTGTGAGGGTGCCACAGGCACACAGACAGTTATTAACAAACGAAGACTGCTTCTCTAATGGGATTAATTATATAAAGCACATATGTATTGTCTTCTGCTAAGGACGATTTGTGCTAAGGACAAGCTGACTGCTGTTTTGTAAATATTATCAAATTGCTTTAGGACAAAACAAGATACTAACCATAACACATCTTTAAAAATAAGTCAAATATTTGGAATTTTAAAAGTTATACAGACTTATAATTTTAAAAATTACCTTTGGGTATGTCCTAAAGGCTCCAAGATTCACTTTCCCTGCAGATATTGTTCTTGTTGGGTCAATCTACAAGAAAGATATATTTAATATCTACCGATTATAAAATCATTTTATACTTCCATTTGTTTAAAAAGACATATGTAAATATAACACTATATACACACACACAATAATTAAAATAACCAAATAATAGAAAAAAAAGAAACTAAAAATCCATAGAAGTTCAATAAAGTGGTAAGTATAGAAATGTTTCATAGTTAATTTAGAGGTTAGATCTAATTATTATATTCTTTAAGAATATTATTTGAAGATTTGCTCCTCTTTTTCAAAAGAGGAGCAAATTTTTTTCTATTAATAGATGGCCAATTTCTGCCTTCCTCGAAGTAGCCTGGATGGCATCTAGAACATACCAAGAGCTGCTCTAGCAATTCCTGATTTACTCAACTCGGTCAACGCTGGCTGTATGTCTACTACGTGCTGGGACCTGAGACACAGGTTCTGTGATCACCCTCATCTTACGGAGTGGGGGAAGAGACACAGAGAGATTAAGTAACGTGTTCAAAGTTCCAGTTCCTAAGAGGTGGAATCCAGATTCAAACCTAGGCAGACTGACACCAGAACCTTGCTCTTACCACAGTTTTATTTCTTGATATACTTGCTTTAGTAATCTCCATAAAGAACTTCATGAAAATGGGTTGTAAAAGTACTTACCACCACTGCTACGAATGGCTCCTGGAACTGCTGATTGAGCATCTGAGTACTAACATCAATCCCAGAAAGCCAGCAGCCATAGCCAGGGTGGCTATGATACCAGCCAATTGCATTTTCAAGGCGGCCAACCTAACAAATGAAAAGGGCAAGGGAGTTTGAGGTTCCTGTTTAATCTTAGAGACACTTATTTGTCTGTTCACATAGCATTATAGTAAAATAATAGTATGCACAATAGTTTATAGAATATGCTGCTTTCAAGTTAAAAAAAGATGTTCTGAATAGATAATATACGCCAAAGCACAAAATTAACAAGATACAAAGGTTATTCAGTCTCCTTCCTACCTCTTTCCCTTGAACTATCTAGTTTCTCAGCCCATATGTTATCACTACATGCAGCTGCTTAAGTACCTATCTTCGAGATATTCTTTGCATATATGTAGATTAATAAAAAACACATAATGGCATACCACAAACGGTGTCCTACACTTTGCTTTTGCACTTAAAATACTCTGGGGTTCGTTTCGTATTAGTAAATATGTAACTACTTTAAAAAAAATTTTTTTAAAGGCTGGTTAGCAGCTCATTGTATGACTATACCATAATTTATTTAATCAGTTTTCTTTATATATATGTATGTGTCTATTGATTTCAGAGAGAGGAAGGGAGAGGGAGAGAGATAGAAACATCAAAGATGAGAGAGTCATAGATCAGCTGCCTTCTGCACACCCCCTACTGAGGACTGAGCCCACAACTCAAGCATGTGCCCTGACCAGGAATTGGACCTCGATCTCTTGGATCGTAAGCTGATGCTCAGCCGCTGAGCCACACCAGCTGGGCACCAGTTTTCTACTCAGTAACACTTAGGTTATTTCCAAAGTTTTGATTTTAAACACACATCTGATAATGTGTGAGAATTAAAAAAATTTTTTATTGAGATTTAATTGACATATAACAAATACTATATTAGTTCAGGTATACAACGTAATATTCAATATGTATATATTGCAAAATGATCACAATAAGTGTTAATTAACAGCCATCATCACACAGTTACAATTTTTTTCCTGTGATAATAACTTTTAAGATCTACTCTTGAGTGTGAGAATTTACTTTTTAAAAATTCATGCTAATTTCATATACATTTTACATAGAAATTGTTAAAAATAACTTAAAATTTAAACTTTAATGTAAAGAGAATAGCTTTGTTTAGAAAGTTGAAAGTCACCATGAGACTCTTTAACTTGCAGTAGAGTAATTAAACTTTAAGGAACAAAATTTTTACCTGTTTGGCATTTTCTATATATGCAGCCATGTACTCATATGCAGCAGCCTGAGCATTTACTCGGGTTTCAGTGCCCTCTACAGGCAAAGCAAAACTGTCCATAATGATCATAGTTTCACCATCCACCTTTCCCAGCATCAAGCCCATCACTTCCAGGTTGCCTCCTGATCTGGCGTGCATCACCATTTTCAGTAGAGCCAATGCTGAGATTTTGCAGTACTTAAAGTAATGGTGACTACAAAACAAAAGCGCATTGTAATTAACTTTCTTATATAAAGCACAATTTTGAAAGAGTTTGTTTGAAGACGATGAGTAAGCATTGAAGGAGTTTACAGTGGTGTAAGGGGGAGGAGGTGTAGAATGTGGGGAAGAAAACAGAAGTAGGAAAGGACAGAGTTTCTGCAGGGGGTGGAAATGATAAACATGTAGGAAAGGACAGAGTTTCTGCAGGGGGTGGAAATGATAAACATGTCACAGACCTGTCAAATATTTCTCCTTGGGACAAAGGAAGAGTATGAAATAGTTTTTTAGAATATACTGCTCAAGTAGGAAAAGAGGTAACTACATGACCAGTTCAAAAGACTTGTTCTCCGTTAATTTTGGAATCATCAGATCTCTGACTGTGATTTTAGATGGACGGTGGTGCCTAACTATTCTCAGGCCCAACCCCTGGCCTTGTGGTTAAGAATGTGGGCTCTGATATCCAGCTGCCTCTGTTTGAATACTTGTACTGCCAAGTTCTACTGTGGCCTTGAGATAACCACTGAATATCTGTGCCTCAGTTTCCTCATCTGTAAATAGGTATATTTCATAGAGTTGATAGGAAGAAACAAACTAAGTGAAATAATGTATATAAAGTGCTTAGCTTAGAGCCTGACACATACTAAACTCTCTGTAGTATCAGCCTCAAAATTAAAAATGTAGCCCTAATGTCAGGAGTTCTGTTATAATCACTATTTCAGATTTTGTCATCTGTGGATGTGACTAAGCTATTCTTGAATAAAATTACCTTTGCCATCTCACTGATGTAGCCCCAGACAGCTAAGATAAATATACAATTAGAGCCACAATCAGACAGTGAGGCAAGCTGATAGTTTCCAAATATTTAACAGGCTACATCAACCTAAAATGCACAGCTTGCTATAGAAGCAAGCAGATAACGAGGCAAACTAACCAGTCTGTAAAGAGTGGTCAGTCACTGTCCCTGAGAAGCCTTTTTAAGATGTCTGCCCACAAATTTCAATCACAAATATGGAGACCTGGTCTTGGGAGTCAAGACATGAGCTATAATCTTGGCTCCTTCATTTACTGGGAAAAAGAAAAAAACAACAGTTATTGTGCTTCTATTACATACATTCCAGAAGCCTTTTTATATATTACCTCACCTAATCTTCAGGTCTTATGTCTACTTTACAGATAAAAAAATGAAGATGGTAAGTAAATTTCCTAGGGTCAATCAACTAATTAGCAACAATAGTGAGACTGGACCTTAGGTCTGACTATTGCTCACTTAGGAGTTTTTTGCCTCTGTGACTGTGAAATAAGTTACTTACTGTACTTGCCTGGGTTGTCATGAGGATTAAACGACATGGAGATTTCTAGCTCAGTGCTCAGCCCATATTAAGTACTCGATAAACTCTGCTGGATCTGAACACTGACTGTTAAAGCTTGCCTTGTAAAAAACTGTGAGACAGACGAAGTGTGGTTTTTGCTGTTGACCACGGCTCTCCTTTCTCTCTCCATTAGAGAGACTGTGCTTTTTACTCCCTCCCTAACAACATCTGCTCTCAGGTAAAGAATCCTCAACTTGTCATCACTCCCAGGGACACAGGGATTTTGATAAGGGGCAAAGAGCCTTAAGCTCTATCGATACAATTTCTAGTTACTGTGCACTGGTGGAGTAACATTTTGGAAGACTGGGTAGAGCCTCGAGTTTCTGAAATAACTACTAGCAATAAAAAAACAAAACACACACACCAAAAAAACCCCCAACCAATCACAGATCTCTAAAAGATGGCTCATAGAGACCCTTGGGCTGGCTCAATCTCGGAAGACAGCTGCAGTCTCCACAGTCTGGGGTCAGGTGAAGGTCCCAACAAGGTGCGTATCGACATAGGGTTCAAGGTAGAGTGTGTGGCACGTATTGCAACACGGGTGTTGAGAAGTGACACCCCAAATCATCACCTGTTTTCCTTTCCCATTCTCCAGGGGCAAGTATGTTAAAGAAACAGAAAAGGGAGACGAAGAGAGCCCCAGTGGAGGGGCTTAGTCTCTACTTGCGGGGATAAAAGGCCAACATTTTCTCAGGTGCATATTCTTTCTACTCCATGCTCAAAAGCGCCCAGCTCTCCACCCCCTTCCCCTCCCCTCCCCTCCCCTCCCCCGGGTCTCCCACACTCCCGCCACCCCTCCCTCCCCTGCGTCTCGCCAGGGACCTCCTCACTCCTTAGTCCAAGGCTTCGCCGCCAGGATTTCTTGCTGCTGCTTCTTGTCGTATTTGTAGATTTCGTCGATGCTCTGGGCTTCCTGCATGTTGTTGGCCAGTTCCCAGGTTTTCTGGGCCATACAACTCCCGGACGCCGTCATCTCCAGGAATTCGCGAAGCTGTCGCCTCCACGATCAAGACGCAACTTTACTTCCCTGGGTTTCCAGGTGTGGGCTTCGGACCCCGCACCACGGGTGGAAACTTGTTACTAGCCTCTCGAGGCAGCCATGACACCTGAAACCGGAGGTGAAGCGGGTGCAGACCATTAGGGGATGGCGGGGGCCCTTCGGGGACGAGACGATATGAACAGCACTTACATGATAGTTAGAGACGGAGGCATCTTCTTGTGGCTTAGGGGAGCGCACATTGTCTTGGAAAATTATATGTGTGAATTAGGGCAAACAACGACGAGGTATGAGAATGGTACAGCCTTCCGCACCGGAAGAAGGGCAGGTCGACGTTCTGCCAGCACCCGGCCGCCCTTCTTTGTTCGCACTGCGCAGGCTCAGCCGCCGCCATGTTAAAATGGGCAGATCCTGAAGCCCGGGGTGGGGGTGGGGAACTGTTTTTTATGGGGGGGTAGGTACCGTACGTGAAATAAGTTTGCTGACAGACTAAAAAATAAAGATGTCTGCGGAAAAACGGGCATGTAAGTAGTTGTGGATGCTGGTTTGAAAGATAAACGTGACCTCCTAATTTACTTCCAGACGAACCGCTGCACACGCGACAAATCCTCGGCGCTCGCGGAGCTCTGGCTCCGCGCGTTTCTCCAGCCTCCCGGCGAGGCCGCGGAAACTCGTGCACGTGTTAACATGTATGTGACTTTAGCGTTCTGGAAATGCCCACTGTCCAGTTCTTATAATGTACAGTCTAATTTTCAGCATTTGCTCCACCTCATCGAAACCACCTCTGTCCCCGAGACCCAATTAATCTCAACAGCTATGTTTTCTTCCAACAGTTAATACAATATTTATTTATTTTTTTGTTTGTTTTACGTATTCTTCCCCCCCCCCCCCACTCCGCCAAGCCTTAAATCACAGGGACCAGGTTTGTGTTCCTTGTTTCATCCCTAACATTGAGATGTTCAGTAAATACTTTTTGCTGGAGGAGGGGGTGGAAGAAAGGGGGAGAAAAATCATAGCTCACACCTCCAGCTTCATCTTTCTTTAGTCACCCTTGAAATTTTGCATATGTGCTTAGCATTGCCTAAAATGCACCCCCCCCCCCGGCTTTTCTACGTGGGAGCTCCTATTAATCTTTAAAAAGACAGCTCAGAGATCTCTACCATGGTATCTTTCTCCCTCCTCTCCCCAGTAATCATCCCTTCCACAGCGTACGTGTTTCTGTAACTGTTACACTGCATTGTAATTTATTGTTTACTTCCAAGTTCTTCTCACTGTAAGTTTCAGAGTGCAGGACACCCCACTTCTAATAGTGTGTGGCACATAGTTAAAAAAAACACATTAGAATGATCGAGTTTGTACCCCGCCTGCGGTTTTGATAGACTTCGAGGTAAAGAAAATTTGCCTTTAAAACCCTCTTACAAAATAATTTGGGATAAAGGACTCTTAGTTTTACTTTCCGTGGAAGCTAGAGAGAAATGATCGTTTCTAGTGGTAGCGTGTGGTCACTCGGTATGGGGTGAACTGAATATGTTGAAATTGGAGGTAAAGCCCAGTTGAAAGTATTGACTCTAGGGAGAAGAGTCATTAATGCCCTGGAGAGGTACGCCAACGGTTTTTCTCTCAGTGCCACCCTCTCCTTTTTTCTTACCAGGCTCTGACTCTGCTCCCAGGCCAGCTGGGACTTGGAGGGTTTAGAGGGGCTTGAGTCGATTTAGCCTGGGAGATGGCTCCCTCGCTTTAACAGCGCCCAGGTGGCGCCGGGGGACCGGGCGGCGGGGTACCCAACCGGGGTGGGTGTGGAGAGCTCTGCGTAGCGCCGGGCGGCTGTGCGGCCTCCGCGCCGGTAGGGGGCGCCCCAGCCGCGCGACCTTCGCCCGAGTTCCCAGTGGGGGCGGGCCGCGCTCGGCGGTTGGCAAAAGGCGGGCGGAGGGCTCGGCCTAAGAGGCGGAGCCCGCGGCGGGCGGTCACAGCCGCCTCCCCGGACCGCGAAGAGCCTGGCTGAAGCGTGGTGCGTCTCGCCAGATGCGATCCCGCTCTCCCGAGTAAGCGTTAGCCGGCCTCGGGCTGGGACCGGGCCTGGCGGGTGTGGCTGGGTGGGGTGTCCCGGGACGCCCGTTCCCGGGGACCCAGGTCTCGCGGCTGCCAGGCTGGCGGCGGTGTCGGGGTTACGGAGGTTGGTGGGCCGGGTTCCCTACGGGGGGAGGTCTCGCGGTCGCCGCGCTGGGGGCGGTGGCCGAGCTACGGCTCGGCATCTTGCGAGCAGGGCCGGGGTAGTGCCTGGCTGGGGGCCCCCTGTGGGTGGGGGCCCCGCCGTCCGGACGCGAGCCGCTGCCGGCGGTGTTTGGAGACCCGGTTGCCTGACAACGCGTCGACGCTTGGGTCGGAGGCGGCCACCCGCCGCGCCCGGAGGCCGGCGGCGCCCTCGCTCGCCCGCGCCGCTCCTGCCCGCCCGCCGAGCCTCCGCGGCGGGGCTGAGCCTGCCTCCGCGCCGTCCCTCTTCCCCGGGGCTGGTTAAATGTTAACATGTTTTGAGGACGCGTTTCGCCCAGCGCTTTGCTTTGCAAGTAAAATTTACTTAATCACCACCACCTTGTGATGTCGGCGCTGTTCTGGTCCTGGGTCCACCTGGCTCCTTGAGTTTGAACCCCTTCCCGCTGCCTTGATTTTAGGATTGTTATCTGGGATTTGAATCCACTTTTCAGTGATAGTCATGGGACTAATCTTTCGAGAGAGTAAGCTGGCTCTCAAAATTATAGGGTTAAGAAGTTGAGCTTGGATTTCTGGGAACACTAAATTCTAAAGTAAACTATCACCTAGTTTACAGACACCTCGGAATGCAAGAGCCTAATAGCAACCACCTCGAGTTTGTACAAAGACAGTTATCCTCAGAGAGGTACTGTTTTAAATGAAAGAATTTCTTGACATGTTGACAAGCTAAACGGAATCCCATGGAAACCAGTAAGATGCTGATTTTCCTCCTGCATGTCATTCTTCTTCCTATGAGGACACTGACTTTCTGGTGGTTAAATATCTGCCGAAATGCTTCCCAGGGATGAAATTTTGGGTCTCCTGCAGAACAGGTGACCTGGAAGGGAGCAGGTGCTGTTAGGGTAAATTGAAATAGGATGCTTTCAGTACAGTTTTTCTCAAATGAAGGTTTCAGGCAAATGTGATTTAACTATTACAAACTTTGGGTAGATTTCGGCTTACCTTTTTATAACAAGTCTAACTGATTTCCTGAGTGGGAGACAAAGGTATTTGAGCAAGTGTTTTGACAATTTTGCATTACCCACCAGCTAATTTATGTGTCTGTCCTTTGCCATCATTGATTGATTTATTATTAATGATGCTAACAGACCTAATAGTGCTTTTATATACAGGCATACCTTGGAGATATTGTGGGTTCGGTTCCAGACCACCACAACAAAGCTAGTCCTAATCTTTTTTGCAGGTGGAAGGTCTTGCCTTCAATTTGAAAAAAATGCAACATCTGTGAAATGCAACAAAATAAAGCACAATACAATCAGGTATGCCTGTATTCACTCTCTCTTTACCTGACCCTTAGTCTCCCTCTGCCCCAGCAACATAGTGTTTACTTCTTAGCAACATTTAGGGGTATGTCAAAATTTGGATGTGCCCATGGAAGTAAGTTGCTCATCTGCTAGTAGAAACAGATTGAGCACCTTTCATTTGGTGGAAAGATCTCTGGATTTGGGTGAGGTGGGGATGAGAAACATTTTCTTGATTCACCTCATTTCTCCCTCTCTTTCTTCTGAGGCTTTCACAGACTCCGCTCCGCACCCCACACTCATATGTTATCACTCCCTGCTATTCTGTCCTCATTCCTGTTCTCCCACGCTAGGCTCACTTTTTCCAAGCAACCTCATTTCTTATAATTTTTTAAAAAAATTTATCTTTATTATTGAAAGTATTACAGATGCCCACCTTTTTTCCCCATTGATCTCCTCCACCCAGCATCATTTTAAAACTGCCACATCTTTTCTTCTAGCCTGGGCTCTAATCTGAATTCCAGACACATTTAAATCGTTTTTCTTGATACCTCCACTGGATCTTTTATGGGTACCTCACACTGAATCCCTAAACTCCCATCTGGCTAGACAGTGAGCCACTGTGACAGGTGGCATTATCTCGTCCAAATTGGAAGCCAAGGATTATATCATGTGTTTCATCTCCTAGCATCTACAACCTTAAAGCCCTCCTTTAGGAGGGGTATTATTTTCCATTCCTCATGCTTCCTGAGAGGGGAGGAAATTAGCACTTGATTCAGGAGGGAAAAGGATTTTCCCCTTTCTTTGTCATTGATGAAACTAGGAGGAGGAATAAGGCATACTCAGTTATTTCTGGGTCCTCTCTGATTTTTAGATTTGCCTAAGCTTAGCAGAATGAATATGTTCTGGTTTGCTTGTATTTCTATCTGTATGATAATTATAAAGGGCCTAAATTTAAGATATAAAATTGTTGACTTGGATTATGGTAAATATCAGTTATTGGTAATTTAAATCTCAGTTTACTTTGAGGCTTTTAAAATAAAGGTGAGTACCGATGTATAGAAAGACGATGAAAATAGAACAAGAATTAGTAAAAACAGCTGTGATTTATTGATTTCTAAGTGTCAGGTGTGCCATACATTTTATATGCATCATTTTGTTTTTTCTTCATAACAACTCTGGAATAGATATTTCCATTTTACAAAAGAGGAAACTGAGGGATAGGATAAGGAATGTATTTGAGGTCATTCACATGCAGTCAATTAGTGATTGAATTGGGTTTCAAATCCAGGTATTTCAGCTAAACTATTGTCCTGAAAACTGTTTATCATCTACATACTGTGTACACGGCTACTGGGGAAAAAAATAAACCTGGAAATATCTTGAAAAAGTTGTAATTTTACATTGTAGATTGAAGGAAGATAAAGAATCCTATTTAGGTTTCTTTCAACTGATCTTTCTTGTAACTTAATCTTTAAATTATAAATATTCTTACTCTATTTTATTTTTATTTTTTAAAAAAAATATATCTTTATTGATTTCAGAGAGAGAGGAAAGGAGAGGGAGAGAGAGAGATAGAAACATCAGTGATGAGAGAGTCATTGATCGAGCCCACAACCCGGGCATGTGCCCTGACCGGGAATCGAACCCCGATCGCCTGGATCCTAGGTCGATGCTCAACCGCTGAGCCACGCCTGGCCAGGCTCTTACTCTCTTTTATACTTAGGCTGTACACATTAACTCAGTCTCTCTGAATCACTAAGTAATTCTTGAATAATTTTGTAGTTGAAGTTTTATGTAAGTTGTCACATGCTTTTAGGTGTAAGAAAGAGAAAGTAGTCATGACTGCTAGAAGCTAGCTGTGCTATCGCCAAGGCCTTGCTGTTGCTAGGAACTGGCTTGACAGTACTGCTTAGGCTTGGTGTTCTTCTGTTCAAGATAAACAGTTGCACAGCACATCATCAGACTGAGGCTGTTTTGTGTCCCTGATGGATCAAGACAAAAATACCACCACTCCGTAATCACATCCAAACACAGACAAAACATTAATGTTTTCCAAGCCACAAAACGCCGGGCATCCCCTCTCCCACCTAATATGAGTGAGGTGCCTCTATCAGTTAAAGCTTTAGCCTCACTCTGTAGATAAGATTTTACTAAGATGTCCAGTCATAGAATTATCCTCACTTCCTGACAGCATTAAATCCAGAGCAAAACTTCACTTCCTTACCCCCCTCCCAAAGCACCTAACAGAATCCCAAATCCTTTTTTTTTTTTTTTTTAAAAATGTTTTTACTGATTATTATTATTTTTTTTGTAGAGAGACAGAGGGAGAGAGAGAGAGAAACAATCATGAGAGAGAAACATCAATTGGTTGCTTCCTGCATGCTCTCTATTGGGGATTGAGCCCACAACATGGGCATGTGCCTTGACTGGGAATCGAATCAGCGACCTCTTGGTGCATGGGACAACTCAACTAACTGAGCCACGCTGGCCAGGAAGAAAATCCTGTATTTTATAACACCCTCTTACTAAACTACTTCAGAGTTCCCCATGGCGAGCATCAAGGATGCATCTCTCAATGCAATGAGTAATAAACCCAACCAACCAGTTTAACTATAGTAGTGTTCCTGTGTTCTTTGTCTGGAGGGCATTGCCAGGAGAAAGCTTAGTGCTATCTTTGACTCCAGTTTAATAGTAGATATATACTCTAATCAGATTAGACAGTAGAACAAAATTAGAAATGATTAAATGTAAACATATCTGATAAATCTCATGTTTTAGCTGTGGCATATATTATACTCACTGCCATTGTTTAAAAATGTGTCTTTATTACTATGGTTACTGTTGTATAAAATCAATTCTAGAATTTATAATTGGTGTTAAATTATTATAATAAAAGGAAACAAGTATGTATAAATTAGAGATCTTTCAAAGTCTGGTTAAACAAATGAACATGTTGTATTAATAATTGTTAACAGAATTATGTGGAAGCCTTAGTTCAGAGTTGAAAGAGGCTTTTTACTTTTTTTAGATTAATGACATTTCTGCTTACATTATGTAGAAAGTCACGTAGCAAAGTATTTGTGCATACATACATATAATCCAATCACTTTTATTTCTACCAGTCAAAAATATTTAGGAAAATTTGGGGATATTAAATGATTTTCTTTTAGCATGAAAATTACTATTTGCTATTGAGCTGTTTTGAATTTTTACGAGGAAAAATCTTTTGTGATAAATAGCAAATTAAAAATAGCTAAATGTATTAACTTTTGTTGGCTTGGAATATATTTGCTATGGCCATAATTTTAAAAAATTTACTGTTTGGAAATAAATAATAGAACGACATTCATATTATGTACTACTTAACTGATACATGTTTCAATATATTTCTTTTGGATAGTTTGTTTTTATGCATTTTGACAAATTATCCCCCAAACATTAAATTCAGTGGTTGCTTTTTTTAACAGTCTTACTTTTGATATTGCTGACTGGTTCTTTTTCATATTTCTTTTTCTCCACAAATTATGTTGACTTGGTTTTCTTTATATCCTTTTACTGCTATTACTACTATTATTATTTTCATTCAAAATTTTTATTTTTTATTTTTTAAATATATCTTTATTGATTTCAGAGAGAGGAAAGGAGGGGGAGAGAGAGATACAGAAACATCAATGATGAGAGAGTCATTGATGGGCTGCCTCCTGCACGCTCTCGACTGGGGATCGAGCCCTCAACCCGGGCATGTGCCCTGACCAGGAATCGAACCCCTATCACCTGAATCCTAGGTCGACGCTCAACCGCTGAGCCACGCCTGGCCGGGCTCATTCAAAATTTTTAATGTTGAAATTATCAGGTGTTCCCCTTTCCTTCTTTTAATTACTCCTTTGTATTTTTTCTAGTTCAGTTCTTCTGTCACCCCCTCAAGGGAACATTGCCCAGAATTTAGTTTTGGCCCATTGGTTTTTTGTTTATTTTTGTTTGTTTTTTAAAAATACATCTTTATTGATTTCAGAGAGAGAAACATCAATGATAAGAGAGTTGTCATTGATCTGCTGCCTCCTGCACTCCCCTGCTGGGGATCAAGTCCCCAACCCGAGCATGTGCCCTGACTGGGAATCAAACCACATCTCCTGGATCCTAGGTCAATGATCACCCGCTGAGCCATGCCTGGCTGGGCAGCCCATTGCTTTTTTCCCAGTCTTTGCTCATTTACCACAGCTTCAACTATTATCTTTAAAATAGTTAACTCTTAAATAAACACATCCAATGTGGTCTGTTTACCTGAATTTCAGTCTTGAATTTCTAACCATTTGCTGGAAATTTTCATTAGCATGTCTTACTAGCTTCAACTTAGTATAGCTAAACTAAACCTTTGCAAATCAGCCAGCTTCTTCTGACTTTTTTCTATCCAGGATTCCATCCACATGTAGTTTCTAGGACTTAAAAATTTGGTCATCAGTGGCTCCTTTCTTGCCACCTATCCAGTTAGTCACTAAGTTTCATGAGTTTTTGAAAAAAATATTTTTTTAAATTCTAGGTTCAATGAGGAAAGGATAGTCTTTCCAAAAAATAGTGCTGGAATAATTTTATATCCATGTGCAAAAAACCCAAAAAAGACACAACAACAAAAAACAACCAAAAAACTGAAACTTGATGGCCCTTACCTTACACCATTAGCAAAAATTAGAACAGATCATAGGTTTAGATGTAAGAGAGAAAACCATAAAACTTCTAAAAGAAAACAGAAGAAAGTATTTGTGATCTTGGGCTAGGCAAAAATTTCTTACATATGTTACAAAACCAAACAATTGATTAAAAATTGATGAAATATGGATAAATTGGACATCAAAAAATTAAAAACTTTTGCTCTTAACAAGGTATCACACAGATGTTTATAGCACCTCTATTTATAGTTGCCCAAACCTGGAAGCAACAGAGTTGTCCTTCAGTAGGTGAAGAAATGGATAAATAAACTGGTACATTAGGACAATGGAATATTATTCAGCACCAAAAAGCAATGATCAGTCAAGCCATGAAAAGGCATTTAGAAGCCTTAGTAATGCATGCTAGTCAGTGAAAGAAGCCAGTGCTGTATGATAACAACTATATGACATTCTGGAAAAGGCAAAACTATGGAGACGATAAAAAGATCAATGGTTGGCAGGGATTTGAGTGGAGGGAGGGATGAATAGGAGGAGCACAGAGGACATTTAGGGCAGTAAAACTACTCTGTATGATTCTACAATGATGGCTACATGTCATTATACGTATCTCCAAACCCACAGAATATACCATACCAAGAATGAATTCTTATCTAATGTAAACTAGATGTGTCAGTGTGTTTTATTGATTGTAACAAATGTACCACTCTGGTGGGGGATGTTGATAATGGAGGAGGCTATGCATGGATAGGGCAGGGGATATATGGTAAATCTGTACCTTCTGCTCAATTTTGCTGTGAATTTAAAACTAAAAAAAAAGTCTTAAAAAAGAAAACATGGTCAAGGAAACTTAAAAACAAATCACAGACTATGAGAAAATATCTATAAAATATGCTTGATAAAGAGCTTATATCCTGTATACATTAAAAAAAAATCTTAATGCTCAATACAGTAATAAAACAACTTAACTTTAAAAGTGGGCAGAAGATTTGAAGATATTTTGCCAGTGGTTATGTATATATACATACAATGGCAAATAAGCACATAAAAAGATGTTCAATATCATAGTCATTAATAGAAATGCAAGTTAAAACCACAGTGAGATACTCCTGCACACCTAATGGGATGACTAAGATAAAAAAGACTGAAAATAACCATTCGTGAGATTGTATAGAAATTGCACCCCTTATGCAAGGGTTGATTCATTTTTCATCAATTTTAATCAGTTCTTTGTGCTTTTAGTGCCATGTGTAAGAAATTTTTGCCTAGCCCAAGATCACAAATATTTTCTTCTATGTTTTCTTTTAGAAGTTTTTTAGTTTTCTTTTGTACATCTAAGTTTATGATCCATTTTAAGCTAATTTTGCAACATTCCTGGTTGAAATGTAAATGGTACAGCCACTTTACACTTACAGGAAATGTTTACAGTTCCTCAAAATGTTAAACAGAGTTACAGAGGACCCTGTTCCACTTCTAGATTTGTATGGAAGAGAATTAAAAACATGTCCCCACAAATACCTGTACATGAATGTTCATAGCAGAATTATTCATAAGTAGCCAAAAAATGGAAACAACCCAAATGTCCAACAATGAGTGAATAAACTAAATATGGCGTTTCCGTACAATGGAATAGTACCTAACAAAAAAGTAACTGCTTATTGATGGATGCAACTACAAGGATGAATCTCAAAAACATATGGTAAGTGAAAGAAAAGACTACATTTTGTATGATTTACTTATATGAAATTTCCAGATTAGCCAAAACTATAGACACAGAAAACTGATGATTTCCCGAGTTGAGGGTGAGAGTGAGGATTGACTACAAAAGGGCATGAGAAAACTTTGTGATGATGGAAGAATTTTAAGAAGTAATTGTTATGATACTTGCATAACTATGAATTTACTAAAACTTATGGAACTGTTCACTGAAATAGGTGAATTTTATGGTATATAAATTATTCCTCAGTAAAACAACAGCTTATGAATTTAAAAAATCCAGGGCTTACTGAAAAAAATAGGAATTTATGAGTCCATACTGATAATAAGCCAATAAAAAAATGCAGATGAAGGAAGGGCTGTTAGAAAAAAGTAAGTGCCAGTGGATAAATAAATATGCTGGGAATGGTGGAATTGGAAAATTAGCATTTTGCAGCCATCTAGAATCAGAGATTGGATCAATTAAGAATCACCAATTGATGTTAAAGCTGGATCCTGAACTGGAGAGAGAAAAATGTTGTAAAGAACACTGTTAGGTCAGTTGACAACATTGGAACATGGGCAATAAAAAATCAGTGTTATTGAAGTTGATAACTGCATTGAGGTTATATGAAAGAATCACCTAATTCTTCTTAATGCACATTGAAACATTTGGGGGTAAAGGGCCATGATATATTTAATTTACCTTCTGAGTAATTTTAGAAAAAATTGTGTGCATAAAGAGAAAACTTGTGTGAATACCACAAGAAAGAACAAGTGATACAGAATCTTAATAGGTAAAAAGTATACAGCTGGTCTTTCTACTGTTCTTTTTTGTTGCTGTTAATCCTCACCTGAGGATATTTTTTCCATTGCTTTTTAGAGAGAGTGGAATGGGAGGGAGGGGGAGAGAGACTGACTGGTTGCCTCCCCCACGCTGACCAGGGGCAAGGAGTGACCCACCACCCAGGTACATGCCCTTGACCGGGAATGGACCCAAGACCCTTTGGTACACAGGCTGATGCTCTAACCACTGAACCACACCAGCCAGGGCTTTTTGTACTATTATTGTTGTAACTTTAAGTTCAAAATTACCTCCAAATAGTTAAAAAAAAACACACCCACCTTTTTAAATAAAAGTGCTTTGACTTAAGGTTCAGAGATTTTTTTGTGGTGTGTGTGTGGCGGGATGGTGGCGGCTGTTCGTTTTTTATTTCTTTTCAGATATTTTAAAGTATTTTATAGGTGATTTGAGGGGGTTGTGAGAGAAGGCAGGCAGGCATATTTCAGTCAAGCTTGTTTGAAGTTCTCAATTTGGCAAGTGAGATTGAAAACTAAATGTAGACTAAGCCTGCATGTTAATAATTAGCCTAGAAATACTGCCATACAGCTGTAGCTGTGCTCATTGTAGTGCGTTTTTTGTGTGTGTGTGTTTTTTTTTCAGTATCTGTAAAATGGCTGATAATTTGGATAAATTTATTGAAGAGCGCAAAGCTAAATTGGCGCAAGACAAAGCAGAATTGGAAAGTGATCCACCTTACATGGAAGTTAAGGTAAAATTAATCATTTTCTCCAACATGTTTCATTAAAATTGTTTCAGAAGGTTATCCCTGTGTAAACGCAAACATTCTCTTCTCTGAGTCAGAATCTGCAGGTCTGTACTCTAGCTTGGCTGTGCTGTGAGAGCCTGACTCTGGACAAGATTTCAGATGCAGTCTTTTGTTTGTGATGTTTTATATCTCACAGTTTCTCCTCTTTCTTATTACAGTTTCAATTAATACTTTATGTGCTTCATAAAATAATTAGGAGACTAGCTGTATACAAGAAACTTTCAGAATAGAAACATAATATATATATGAAAGCAAGTTTTCATTCTATGTGGAAAAGAATCACTATCTTAACATTTTTTTAAAGCCTACAAAAGTGAATTAGAATAGTTTATTTTGTATGCTTTTCAGAATGTAAATTTGTTAAAATGTTTTTGAAACCAGTGTCTGAAAAAGCTTTCTTAAACTTTCTTATTTTTGTAGAAAGTGATTCATCTATTTTAGCAAATACTTATTGAGACTGGTAGAGTATGGGGCTAGGCTCTGACAATACAGCACTAATCTAGACAGATGCAGCACCTTTTCTCATGGGTTCAGTATATGTAATAAGATACAGGATGTAGGTTAACCTGTGCCATCTGGTCCATTGTAAGGAAGGTAACCACATATATTGGTTTGTCCAAGACAGTCCTGGTTTACCTGTTGTCCCAGTGTCCCATCTGGTTTAGCAGTTGTCCTGGACAAAAGTATCCTGGTTGAAATGATAAATAATATGGACATCTTAGTTGTAAAAGAACTTACATAGCTAACATTTATTGTGTACAATATGGATGAGGCAAAGTTTTATGAGGTTACATTGATATTTCACATGAATCTATGAGATAAGTACTATTACTGTTATAATTTTCTAAATGAGCAAACTGTGGCATGGAGAAGTTAAGTAATGTTACTAAAGTGATAGCAGAATGGGACTTTCTGGGAGCCTGAATCCTGTGCTTGTTCTCTTAACCACCACTCTAGGCTGTCTTTCTGCCATAATACCTGCCATTTACAAGGAATGATAAAAAGGACTTTAAATGTATTATCTCATTTAATCATAATATCCCTTTGAAGTGGATGGAATTTTTTGTTTGTTTTACAGAACAAGAAAGTGAAGCTTAAAGGGGTTAAGTAATTTGTCCAAATACACACAGTGGTGGTGGATTCAGGATCTGACTACTCTCCAGTACTTAGGACTAGCTTTCATTGTTTGGAAAGAGTTATACATAGTTTCAAATATAGCTTTATTATAATATCTAATATTAAATAGTACATAAATACTAATCTTTAGGTCTTAGTTCAAGCATCACCTGCTCAGTGAGGCATTACAGTTTGTCCCCCATCATTTTTGGGCCTCTATACCCTGCTGTATTTTTTCTCATAGTCCCTCCCTACTACTCTCTTCATATTACATAGTTTAATTATGTATTATGTTTATTGTTTGTCTCCACAGTAGTTTATAAGCTCCAAGATGGCACAGGTTCTTGTATGATTTTTTCACGCATGTGTTTCCAGTGCCTGGGACAATGCCTGGCAGAGACTCAGTGACTGTTTGTTGATAAGTGAATGAGCTAAATATTAGAATATTTATTATAGTATTAAATGCTTTTGGTTAATTCCTCAAATCTTACACTTAAATTTCTTCTACAATATACCATGTAATTTTGTCAAGTTGTTTAATTAAAGTACTGAGGTTAATTGTATATTTTGTAGGTTTTTTTCCCCTCTGCTTTTATAAATATTATATCTCTTTCAGGGAAAGGCATCGGAGAAGCTTTCTGAAAACAGTAAAATATTAATCTCCATGGCTAAGGAAAACATACCACCAAACAGTCAACAGACCAGGGGTTCCTTAGGTATGTCATTAGGTGTGCTAAATTGATTTTAAGATACTCTTAGCAGGTTGTTGGGAAAGAGCTTTGTCTTGTCAGAAAAAAACGGTATTTTTGGAATCCTGTTAACTCCTTTCTGAAATGTTATATGTAACAGATGGACTGTATGTGAAATATAATGCATAATGAGAGCCTTGTACCTTTTAAAAAAATGTTATTGCCTTGGTTATGATTTATGGAAATTATAGCAGTAAGTATAACCAAAAATTAATTGAAAAATTTGAATGGAGTGTGTGTGAGAGAGAGCGAGCAGCAAGGGAGAGACAGAGAAAGTGTGTTAATTGTTGAATAAAAATGGTGGACTTGCTTTTATTTAAAAACCAAAGAAATGTGCTTAATGGATACAAAATGCTGTTTGGTGAAAGACCATTTTAATAGTTGATGACTATATTGGAATTGTAAAGAAGTTAATACTGCAGCTATACTAAGTCTTTGATTATGGATTGGTATGACAATATTTGGAAACTTTCTACCACACTTTGGCTTGTTGGTAGGTATACATTTTTTTTTTTTTTTAAAAAAGAAAATGTATGATATTTAAAAAGTGTTTCTTGTTAATTATGGACAATGACTGAAACTTTCCACCTAAAGGAAGTGAAATATAATGAGTTCATTTGGTTAAAGCACTGTTCTCATGTGGCCTATATTTCACAGCCACAGGTATACTCCTAAATTGTTAGCTGCTTTGTATTTGAGTATAAGGGGATGTTGACCAAGAGACTGAATAGTTAATGGGCTTTTTGTCTCTACTAGAAAACCAGCTCAAAGTGAATGCCATACTTCTAGTATCAGGTACATACTTTGAGTTGATTCTCTTACAAATTATTGGCTAGTGTACAGCTTTAGTGAACTTAAGTATTATATGTATTTTGGTTAAGTTCCTTAGTTTCTAAGGCCCTCGGCTTCTTTATCTATAACATAAAGAACTTGGATGATCTTTTAGCCCTAAATTTTTAAGAATCAAAAGTTTGATTATTCCAAGACATAATATCTTAAAAGTGTAATGGTAGGTTCTCTCAAGCACTAAGGTCAGACAGAATTACTTTGAAATTCTGGGGTTACAGGTTGCTTTGGACTGTGGCTCTCATGGCTTTGTGACCTGTCATATATTATTTAAGTTGGCACCCCTTGCCCTTCATGGGGGTAACCAAGATACCCCTTCTGATTCTTAATCATCGCACTGTGGGTACAGGCCTGCCCATTCTGCGTTTCTGCCTTTCCACCAGTCTTTTTGTGGCTTCTCCTGTGAATTATGTTCGGCTAGTCTTCAGGTGGTTCTCAGTAATGGTTGTTTGGTTCTTCTCTAATTTAGTTTTAATTTTGATACTGTTGTGGGAGGAGGTGAGCACAGTGTTTACCTACTTTACCATCTTAACCAGCCTAATGCTCTTATCACTTAGGAGTTTGTAAGAGTTTTAGGAGCCCTGTGTCAGGAATGGGGTCAAAGACAAATATTAGGACAAGAGATGCTCCCAGTGTTCTTATCACTTAGGAAATTGCATGGGTTTTAGGTATTATGTGCCAGGAACTGGAAGTAGCGACCAATATATATATTTTCTATTACCTAACACCTTCCCAATCCTGTCCTTCAGTCTGTCTTGTTAAAGCAGTTTTTCGTATATAATTTCATGACTAGACTGTGCATACATGCACATAGCCCTCTCTTCTTCTACATGTGGTAGCATAGATCTTATGTGATACTACTTTTGTAATTAATAGTATAGGGACACTACCATGACCTCTGGAGTTTAAGAAGTGACCTAATGCATCTGTTGGCAGATCTGGAGCAGTTCTGTCTGTTGCTAAGGTTTCCACTACAGATGCAAGAAAAAAGTATCCTTGCCCTTTCTGTCTGTCTGATTGTGGCAGACAAGATTGAATGGGGGAATGCAGGAGGAAAAAATGGTAACATGGTAATAGAACATGGAGAGAAATAATGTAAACAATGAAAAACCTGTATTCTTTATTCCAAAAAAGAATCTAAAATTTGAGCTAAAAACATCAGTTTAGCGTGGCATAAAACTATTAATAACCCACTTATCCCTGGGTGAAAGGAAAATTCATTGTGTACCAAACTGATTGGTACTTGGAGTAGGTTATGGAAGGTGTCAAGTAGCACTTACTGTTACATTGAAATTACTAGCTTCTTTGTTTCTGGTCTAGATGCTGTGCTTTTGGGCAAGGACTGATACTTCTTAACAGAGTAGCCTGCCTATCTTTAGAAAGGCTTGCCTATAAGGCTTGGCCCTGGGCTAGTGTCTGGAACCTAGCTAGTAAACAGTTTTCTATACTGATACAAAACTTTTCCTAAGTGATAAGAGTAGTTTATTGTGCCTAAATTGTTTGTGCAAACCATGTGATTTATACAGAACAGCTACTTTCCTTTTGTAGACTCTTGGTAGTGCTAGTCAGAGGGTGCCTATGTGACTACCTCCCAGTAGAAGACTAGGGCGCTGAGTTTGTAAAGAACTTTCCTGGTAGGCAACACTTCACATGGGTTATCCCAACTTCTTGCTGAAGGAATTAAGCGCATCCTAGGTGATTCCACTGGGGAATTACTCTTGGAAGTTTGCACTTAGTTTTCTTTGGGCTTTGCCCCATGTCCCTTTTTCCTTTGCTGATTTTGCTTTGTACCCTTTTACTGAAATAAACTGTAATTGTGAGTGCAATGACGTCTTCATTCTGTGAGTCTTTCTAGGGAATCACCACACCTGGGGGTGGTTTTTGAGGACCCCGAACACACTCCTTTTCAGTCTTTTCTGGTTCCTTTCAGTGCCCTCACCTCTAAACTTTGGGTACCCCAGGAATTTGTTTTCAGTGTCTGTAGTCCCTAGGTATTTTATTCACTATTTCTGGGCAGTGTCTCCTACTGTTTTATCAAAATGCACCAGATTTATTTGATCTTTCATGCTGTGAAGTCAATTATTTTGGAAATTTGCAAGCAAAAAGATTACAGATTACTAAAGTAAAATAAGAGATTTTACTCTTGTTACTAGAAATTATTTTATTTGATTTTTTAAAAATTATTTTAAATACAGTTAAGTTCATGGAAATTTAGAAAGAATTATAAAGAAGAAAAAATTACATTGTAATTTAAAAATAATATGAGAAAGGAAGCAATAGCAGAATTTTACATTGCAGAGAAGCTCTAGAGTTTAGACTAAACTAGAAAATTAATGTGAAGACTTAAAATAGACCAAAGGAAATAGTTGATTTTTTACTAATTTTTAGTTGTACTTTTTAATTTTTTTCTAGCATGTAGTCTTAGGTTTTTCTTATTATAAACTAAATCCCACACAATCTACCTCTTTTATTCAGTTTGTACAAGTGGATGATTTGCCTTTATAGCTGATGTTTGAGTATAATGTTCTACTCAGTGGTACCTCTGTTTTCGAATGTAATCCACTCTGGAAGACGGTTGGAGTTCTGAAACGTTCGAAACCGACATACCGCTGTATTCACATCTCTTGATAAGTCACCTGCTTATGGAAAGGCCTATTATTATTTCTTATAATTTGCTCTTTATTCTTACATAATGCTTTCTCATGGCAATACAATAATGAAAAGAGGAAACTAACTGTTAACGGTAATTTGTTTTATAAAGTGTTTATTATGAGTGCTCCGTTAGAAGGTATATTGATTTTAAAAAGATTGTATACTTTAGTTTTAAAATATTTTATCTAACTCTCAAACACTATAGAGACCAAATATTTGTAATTGATGTAGTTCTGAAGCATAGTGTTAACTGTCGTAGTGTCATTTGTGTTGTATTTGGTGAAGTGACATCACTTCAAATGACTAAAATGGCACTAAGGTCTTACTTGCCACTAGAACCATCAGAAGACAGCTGCTCTGAGTAAGTAAGTCTCACCATGTTTCTTAGCTCATTAAGCCTCTTGAGATGCCATTGCTAATGCATAGCTTTAAGTGAACAATATTTAAATTGTTCCATGTAGTTATTAATTTTATTTCTGTAACCTACCTTTAATGCCACAAAATGTTGGTACTGGATAACAAAAATAAGAATTAAAAATTTAGTATTTTCTGTTGACTAAATCTTAATATAATTTTAAATTATTCGGAAGACCTATATTACTTGTTTTTTAAGACAGTACAATACTATTAGACTCAATGGTAAAGAGCAAATATTCTTGATAAATAAAAGTAAACTTAGTATGGACAGTAATTTATAAATGAAAACTAATCACATTTTTTTCTGTTCTTTCATATAAGTCCACCAAGCAAAATTGAAAAACAGTAGTAAAATCCACCTTAAACACATGACTTTTCAGAAAGCTATAAATTACTTGTTGCCTGAGAGGAAAGCCCAGCATATTGTGAGGCATCAGCCTCTCTGCATGTTTTCTTTTTCTCTTTAACACAGTAGAGCATCCTTTGTGACTACGTAACTAGGTAACTGTGGTTACCAGTTACTATGCTTTCTCTCTCTATGCCATCAGACTAAAAGCAAAAATGAAATACTAAGAATAGTGTGTCCTTCCTTTCTCTCGTTCCTTCCTCATACTCAGACATTCATTCATATATTCATTCACACCTTAATTCAGTGAACATTTCTGGGGTACAAGTTGTGTGCCAGGCATTATAAAATTGAATAAAGCATGGACTTGGCTTTAATGGATTTTAAATATATTTTTTTAATTGATTTCAGAGAGAGGAATGGAGAGGGAGAGAGAAAGAGAAACATCAATGATGAGAGTGTCCATGATGGGCTGCCTCCTGTACGCCCCCTACTGGGGATTGAGCCCGAAACCTGGGCATGTGCCCTGATCTGGAATTGAACCATGACCTCCTGGTTCATAGGTCGGCGCTCAATCACTGAGCCACACCAGCAGGGTCGCTTTAATGGATTTTATAATTTTCTTTTATGGTACTCCATTCTTAGTATAAGAATTAAAACTTTCTCTCATTAGGCTTTAAGACTGTATCTTTAAAAATAAGGTTTAAATTTCTTTGTGAGGAAAGAATGCCTTTCTAGGATGAGTTAAAATTTTAAGCATGTGGAATGCTTTAGATTGTTTTGGAAAGAGAGCTGGGAGCCTGAGTAAGAGTTGTCCTAAGGAATCCTCTGTTATACCCTCATTAATCAGGAGTTAAGTAGGCCAGAAGTGTTTATAAAGAGAATTCCACAGTGTTTAGAGTGGAAAGTAGAATTTAGTATTACAGGGAAATCAATAGACATTCATTTATATTTATTCTATTTTGGCTTTTTTGCCCCTGAAATATTTCAGTGATGTAATAAAGCAGTGATATGACACATTCATGATAAGTTCCCATCATTTAGCTGCATTGTGAAGAAAAAGGCACAAAAATGGTGATATCCTTATCAGTTCATAAACTGCAGCCAGTTACTTCATATATATTGGTTGTAGCTGACTCCCTAAGGAAAATTTTTATTTTGTTTAGAAATGATAATTTTTTTATACTATAGTGTTACATAGTAGGACTAAAAAAGGTAGGAGTCTTCAGAAATCAAATACTTATCTGATATCTGTGCTTCTTGATGTAGTATTTTAGTATTGAAAATATTAAAAAAGTATATAATGTGATTATAACTGCTTTACTGAGGTATTGAAATAGTATAAAATTTACCCATTCAAATTGTACAATTTAGTGGTTTTTAGTGTATTTATAAGTTGTGCGGCCATCACTATTGTCATCACCCCAAAATATAATTATTTTATTTAATTCTATGTAAGGAGACACTGTTCTAAATTGAAGTTTTTTTTTAAATTATCCTTTTACAGTTTTTTTGGGAGATGATGAAAAAAATTTGGAAATAGATAGTGGTGATGTTGCAGGACATTTTGAATGAACTTAATGGCATTGAACTGTATGCTTAAAATAGTTAAAATGGTAAATTTTATACTATGTATATTTTAGCACAGTAAAAATTAATACCCGTTTTTGCAAAATCAGAATTGGTGGCTTTAAAAGTTCTTGGAAATTTCAGTCTGAGCCACTCATGGCCCTAATTTTTCTCACACACATCATAGCAATAATATTCTTACAGGTTAAAAGCCATGTTATTTTCAGACTGAAAACAGACATTAAAATTGTAAGTATTTTTATAGAAATTTCAGTAGAATTAACTGATGAAGAAAAGTTCTTCTTTGCTTTGATTTTGCTGTCCTTGAAAAAGCAAGATGCCAGATAGTGCGGAACTATTATCTAAAGTAGGAAGAAGTAAATATACATACATGCACATGCGTACACACCTATGCCCATGTAGTAATATATAGTATATGTTTATAAGTGCATAAAAAGTCTCTGGAAGTAGTCAGAAGAAACACTAATGCTGGTTTTTCTGGGCAGGAGAACTGGGTGGCTGGGATTTGTGGGTGGGAGTGATATTTTCCAATATATGGATGTAGTATTACCTATTGAAACATTTTAAATAAAAAATTTACTGTCCTGATCCCAGTCTCAGAATCAACATGACTGTGCTCCTTCCAACTGTGTTTTGTTATAGGAGATTGTATTGAAATTAGTTTGAAAATGAGCTGCATTTACTTTAAGAAGTTGTTTTCTTTCTAGGGCTTGATTATGGGCTGAGTTTACCACTTGGGGAAGACTATGAACGGAAGAAACATAAACTAAAGGAAGAATTGCGGCAAGATTACAGGCGCTATCTTACTCAGGTAAAGAGTTCCTTTAACTAGGTAGGTCTCATGCTTCATAAGTCATCTCCTAAATTTGTTTTTCTAAGGTTTTAGTTATATGTGTTAATTTTTAGGTTTTCAGTGGCATCTAGCAATGGGGTATTATAAAGTTGAGTGACATCAACAAAGAAAAAAACAGTGCTGAGAACTGGTGCCACGAAGTAACAGACTCTTGCTTTTTGGAGTAAGGGCAGTGGGTTCTAATTTTAAATCAAATTGTAATTTCTGGTTGTTTATGTTTTCTGTAAAGTTATAATGGTTTAAGAGATAGCCTAGTTAGGATTTCCTACTCCTCTATTCCCCCAACCATGTATTAAAATAAAACATGACACATGGAGTTCTAGTTGCTGTTATTTGCCTATGAGCTAAGTTTATAAAACTTTCCTTAACATATTTAACCACCAAAGTGTTTGCTTTATGATTTAATCTGTATACTTAGCAGAATTCTTTTTTTTTTTTTTTTAAATATATCTTTATTGATTTCAGAGAGAGGAAAGGAGAGGGGGAGAGAGAGAGAGAAACATCAGTGGTAAAAGAGTCATTGATCGGCTGCCTCTTGCACAGCCCCTACTGGGAACTGAGCCCACAACCCAGGCATGTGCCCTGACCAGGAATCGAACTGAGATCTCCTGGATCATAGGTCGACGTTCAGTTGCTGAGCCACTCCAGCTGGGGAAAACTCTTGTTTTAAGTATATTTTGTTAAATTATATAATTGCTAAACTAAAGATTTAAGTTTTAAAATGCAATTTACTTTTTAGGTTATAAAATTATTTTAAACAAGCATAATGTTTGTAGTCATTAGTTTTTCAACTACTTTATAATGTTTGTTCCAAATTTATAAATGCTGTCTTATTTATTCTGATTTGCACATGGAGAGAAAGGACTTTGAATATATTTTATCGATGGTTTGTTTCCCTTGACTTTAGGGTATTACAGAAGCAAAGAGAAAGGTAGGATTGCCTGCAAAATGTTCTCCTTAGATGTTTTTTAAAGATCTAGTAGCTTACAATCATTGGCATCTATGATATTGCTGTACTCCCATGAGAAAAATAGCTTCATTTGTGATTTTGAGACTTTCGAATGGTACCATTTTATAATTTTGCTTTTAGCAAGAAGTCATAATTTTCCATTAATTCAGTTAAGCATTCTTTTTGATTCCTGCTTTGCATTTGTTTTTGTTGCCTTCTCATGCATCCTTTAGAAATATTTCTGCATCTCTTGTAAGTCCATTTGTTTTCATCATGCCAGTTTCGTTCTTTAAATTATGCTAAAATGACATTAAGATTAATAAAATAATAGGACATGCAAGATACTCTAAGATGTTTTTGAACCATGTGTTGTCAGGATTTGGAGCACTTGATATTTTCGCATCCAAACATGAGGACTACATTTGTAAATTTATATTGGAAAACAAAGACAGTTTTATAAAACTGTTTTTAAAAAGAATCTCACACATCCATTCATCATTCAGTCAACTCTTTTTAAACACTTACCATGAAGATGAATTAGGTATGAATCCTGTCTTCAGTGGGCTTAGAATGTAGCTGTAGAGATAATATTCATACAATTCAGAAAGTGATAACTCTAAACAAGGATAGAATGATTAGGAAAGGCCTCCAAGTGTTATTTTGTAAGACATTATAGGATAGAATTTGGATATTCTAGAGGGTGAATTGAGGGAGCAGAGGAAGTGTCTTGGATGGAGAGTTCAGAATAAAGGAGGACTTGTGGGACAAACTTTAGCTTTATATGAATGAGGCATATTAGGTTTACCAGCCTCACTGAGTTAGATTCTTTTTGAGAGTAATAAGAAGTAATGAGGATAGGATCCAGTTAGAAGGCAGTCAGTTTTTAACTTGGTGTGTGATTGGTGGTGGTGAAACATTGTACCAGCTTAAGCAGCCCATGAGGAGCTTGATAACTGTTACAGGACAGTCAGTTCTGCATGATAGAGACTCTTATCTTAGTGTCCTAAATTAATACTACACATTTTTAACCGATCTCCTTCCATTAGTTATTAGTCCATTCTCCATGCTGCTTTCCAGAATGATCTAGCCCTTTACTGATTTAAATACTTCAATGTCTTTTCACTCACTGTCTTCAGGATAAAAATTCGAATCCTGTAGGTTGGCACGTTGAGGTCTTTCACGTTCCAGCCTGCCTCCCTGGCCTTGTGCCTCATTACCTTCCCCAAGCCCTCCTCATTAGGTACGGTTTTTCTCTGATAGCTGCCATTTTCACTTGTGGATTTTACATTACTTCATAGAAATATGATTTTAAAAAAACAGTGGTGGGAGGCATAAGAAGAAATTGCCTTTATGAAAGGGAAAGAGGTCAAGGAATACAAATGTTTAAATTCAAAGGGCTGTGAAAGAGTTTTTGGTGTTGGATTATCAAGAATGTAGTGGTAGAATAGTTCTTTAATCTGAAAAAGACAGTTTTGGTTGACATCTGAGAAAGTGAGAGTGGAAAGGAAATCTAAGAAGAAAGAAAATTACATAGGATATGGGGAGGTGGCTGCAGTGGCTTCCTAGACCCCTGGGTTATGTACACTTTCCAAGTCCCATTCTTTCTGTATTTCTTGTGGCTTCCAGAAGCCACGCTTGTAGATACCAAGAATATTTTTAAAAAATCAGATCTTTAGATTTTGTCAATGAGAACTATTAAAACAATTGCCATCTCTACTATCTTCATTTCTGTTTTTAGAATAAAAGACACTTGAGTATCTAACAACGCAGGAAGAACATATTCTCAGAAGAACGGTGGTTAAATTGAATCCATAAATTTGTAATTTCAGCCCCACGCCACTTTCTTAAACCTCAGATTTTTCTGTTTGGCTGCCTATTTGACATTTCACTTAGAAATCTAATGAGTATCTTATGTTGAACATGTCTAAAAGGGAATTTCAGATTTCTGTTTTTCCCAATCCCTTTCCCGAGAAACCTGACTGCCGATAGCCAGTTCTTTTTATATGTTTATTTTGTCATAGTTCTTACCACTTCATAATGTACGTTGTGTTTATTCTTTCTCGTCACTTTCCCCGCTTGAGTGTAAGCTTTAGGAAGGCAGAGTGTCTCTTCTCTTCACTCATGAGTCTCAAATATATCGAACAGTTTGGGACATAATAGGTACTCAATATTTATTGAATGAATGTGTGAGTCACTAAAACTCAGCTTTTTGCAGCACTCAGTATATTGGCCTTATTGTTTATTATTTTCATTTTATGGAAAATTTCAAACATCACCCTGGACCTGAATTAGGAGTGGGGAATTGCTCAGTGAAGGAGTGAGGTGCGCTCTGTCTTTCTCTTCCCAGGGTTGGAACTCAAATGTTTTTTTTTATACGTGTATAACTCTACTAAATGATTATGTTTATAGTGTGCTTTGGTATATAGAAGTTTAAACTGACTCGGATCTAGTTATGAGTCATATTATTTCCCTTAAATAAATTTATAGTTCTACCAACTTTCATATTAGCTTATGTAGCACAAATTAAGTTATTCATAAATTTAGATTTAATGAAACTTTATTAATAATTTAGTTGTATTAATCTGTTTCCATAATGTTTTGAATACAACTCTGTTGTAGTAGTTAGTACATTGTATTGTAGTTATTTGTTTACATGAATTGTAAATCTCTTGAACATAGGGAACATATGCTTATTTTTGTCTCCAAACCACCTAAAAAAAGTAACTGAAAAATATTAGTTAATAATTGCTTGTTTAATGAATAAATAAAGTTAATAACTATTGATTATTTAATACTCATAACCTACTCATATAGATGACACCCTCTTTTACAGACAAACTGGGGTAGAAGGGTTCAATGACTTATTTCAGATTATATATTACTAAGCAGCAACACTAGAAAGTTGGGGACTAAATTTTTTACTAATCCCTTGTGTTTGCTTTATAGTATTCAAAGAGATATTGCATTTTTTATCTTCCTTGATCCTAATACCAGCTTTGGTATGGGCAGAGCAAATACCATTCTTATTTAACAGAGGAAAGTCTGGGTCAGGGAGGTTAAGTCACTTGCTCAGTGTTGCACAACTGAGAGGTGTTTGGGCTACTTCTAGAGCGTAGGTCTTTTGACTCCTAGTCTAATGCTTTGTCTACTACACTGCATTACCTAAGTTTACTGAATAGAAATGGAGGGACATAGAAAGAAACAGTTTTCATAGTTTATATCTTCTGGCATTTTAGTTGATAGCCACTCGTAATTATAGAAAAAATAACATTATTGCAGCACGCATAGTATATTTGTGAGGAAGTTTAAGCTTTCCTTAACCAAAGAATAGGGCATTGAGAACAAGGAATATGTGCTTAGAAGAGGAATATGAATTAAGAAGGTTTCCTTTTTTCTCATGCTTTATAAAATCATCTTGAATCAATAGATATGTATGTATTGCAAATGAAAATTAAGATTTGATTTTCCTCTTCAGGTGGTTGTTGATTGGAAGAAAATTCTTTTTCCAAAATACGATCTCCATAGATTTGTAGTTTCTGTCTTCATCTCCATTTCATTCTTTTGCTCTGCATAATGTAATAGCGTAGAATATAGAATTTAAAGGCACATGAAACATTTTATAAAGCCAATTAGCTAATTTTTTTTTATGTGTATATATACAGAAAAATTTTCTATCCACGAGTGAAACAGATCCATCTACTCTGGGAGTTTCTCTTCCTATTGGCGACAGGTTATCTGCCAAGGTAAGTAGATAGGAGTAGTAATTGTGGGTAGCACTTTTATGAAAGATCAAAATCATGAAAGAACATATTCCTAATTTAAATGCAAACAGGTTACATCATTTTCTGTACTTGAATATATGTATTTTTCTAAAAGCCTGTAGAGTCTCTAGTTGTGCTGTTTAAAATTTCTTTTGAACATTACACTTGTAAACCATGTAATGTGATGTATTTTTTAATATGTTGATCAATTAAAGATTCAGAATTCACGTTTTCCAGCATTGGTTTCTGAGCTGTAAAGTTTATGCTCTGTAACACCGTGAAATGAGTAGATGGGAGAGTATACTGAGCTTTTATGTAGGATGAGGATGTGGGGCGATTTGAATGTCTATTTCTATCACTCCACAGATACATGCACATATTCTTTAGAGGTTTCAACAGAACATTTACATTATAATATTTTACTGTCTATGATAATTTAACCTTTTTATGTTTAAAATGGTTAGCAGCAGGTCTTTTGGGAGGGGTTGGGGGATGGAGCAGGAGATAGCTATGAAAAGGAAAGAAGGAAAGCAGCGTGGTCAGATCTCCTTGAGAACATGCTAATGACAGACTTCCTGACAAATATTGTGTATTTTCTAGTGGGAAAGGTTTATTTATGATACTTTCGACATAGTGCACCTTGATTGTCTAGGATTGCTGTTGATAAAAAACCTAGAATCCATGGACTTACGGGGCATGGCTCCTTGGAAAATGTCATCTAAGCTATGCACCTACTGGAGTGTAGAAGGATATTTCACAACCACACCAGCTTTCTTCTGTTAGAGATATCGTGTGTTAATCTGGACCTACACATGTCCTGATGCATATTTTAACATGACAAGAAAGGGGAACTGCATTGATGGCCTATAACCTTCTGCTTTTCCTGGGCCTTGCAACTACTGCTGTCCTTGAAATTATTAGAAAAACTTGATTCTGGGCAAGATCTATGATTTGTGTGTCTGATTTAACATTAAGGCACTTTTTCCTGAAGTTGAAGTTAACATTGCCTTTTGGTATCTATTTTAAGGAAAGGTTGAAACTTGAACGCAACAAAGAATACAATCAATATCTCAGGGGAAAGGAAGAATCCACCGAAAATCTCAGACAGGTAGAAAAGAGTACTGAGGTAGGTATTGCTTTTAAAGTAAATCTTTACTACTACGGATGAATATTTTGTACTTACTTGAAATATATATATTTTTAATTCATTTCAGAGAGAGGAAGGGAGAGGGAGAGAGATAGAAACATCAATGATGAGAAAGTCATTGATCGACTGCCTCCTGCACACCCCCTACTGGGGATCAAGCCTGCAACCCAGGCATGTGCCCTGACGGGGAATCAAACTGGGATTCTCCTGGATCATGAGTCGATGCTCAACCAGTGAGCCACGCTGGCCAGGTCTACTTGAAATATTTTTATGTTAGACATTTCACTTGGTTTTTAATGTAATGTTTTAAAAAATAAGCCAAATTGAACCAAACAGGACAAATACTTAGTTTTGCAAATGGTTTTATCTCATATTGAAGAACTTACCCTATGTTTTAACTTTAACTTCATGGGGGAGATTTAATTTTAGAGATTGGTTTTAAGTGATTTTTGCTTATTTAGTTTTAAGTGTTTTTTTTTTAATATATTGACGATTTCTAGCTATATACATATACTTGCCAAATTTAAGGATGGTTGATGTTACTAGGGCCAAAAAATTTACCACCTTCTATATTATTTGTGTTAAGAAAGAATTTTATTTGAAATATTTTGAAGCAATATTTAACAAACAAAGTATGCTTAATATTTCCTGGGACAGGAATTTGCATTTTATCTTCTCTTTTTGTGGTCACTTTATATTACTATTGCCTGTATGTTTGATATTTATTAAGTGTTATTAAAGGATAAATTTTTGGAACTTTTTCCCCTCTAAAGATAAGGTATCTCTTATGGGTAATTAAGCCTTGACTTGAGATGATAAATAGACTAAGCATCATTTGAGAGTTTAATTACCTTTTAAGAAATAGCACCTCATTAAGGTCTGTTTCCTTTTTTTTTAATTGACCAGCACAAAAGTCAAAGAAAGAAAAAACCTATTAGTCAGGTTAAACCTGATTTACTTTCACAAATACAAACATCTTGCCAGAATTCAGAGGGTCCCAAGAGAGATGTCTTAACTCCTTCAGAGACGTATGAAGAGCTTCTAAACCAAAGACGGCTAGAAGAGGACAGATACCGACAACTAGATGATGAAATTGAATTAAGGAATAGAAGAATCATTAAAAAAACGAATGAAGAAGTGGACATTTCCAATAAAAAACATCAAAGGTTTGCCAGCAGGGTTGACATTCCTGATAGAAGACTTGACAGGTTTAATGAGAATCGTGTCTTGAACAGACAGCATTATAGACCAGACCAAGATCCTGAAGTAAGTGAAGAAATGGACGAGAGGTTTAGATATGAAAGTGATTATGATAGAAGACCTTTGAGAGTATATACAAATGACAGGTATTTACAACTTCATTTTTATTTTATTTCCTTGCTCAATATTATTGTTACTTCTTAGCATTATATTAGGGAGAAGTTTCATTTGATTTACGTATTTAATTCTAAGATGCTGTCAGCTTTAAGTTACACCATTATTTTATGTGCCACTGAGGGAACAAAGAAAACACCCAAGACGGGGAGAAAAGGATCCTGTCATAAACCTGGAACACTGAAAAGCTACAACCTTTATGTAAAATTTAATGGGAAATAAACTTTCCCATAGAAATGTACAGAAAAGAAACTTCCATGCCTCAAACTTGGCACTGAGTAGAGGGAGTAAGAAATAACTTCCTTGAGAACTAAATGGTCAGCCAGCACTGATTTCAGGTTTGCAGTCCAAATTCATGCTGCCATTATAGTCCAAAAAAAATGAGGCAAGAAATCAGAGTTGTCTCACATTCACAGTGTCCCTAGGTGACTGGCAGGGGACAATAACTCCTCTGCAAGACCTTGACCTAAAACCAAGTTGATGGCTAGTTTCAGATATTAGAATGTGGGACAGAAGGGACACCTTGAAATAGATGAAATACAGTTTATTCCTTTAATGTTTCTATGCTCTAAATCCTTTTATCAATATATTCCTTTGTTTTTAAGTTACTTATTGAACATTTATTTAAGTGAAATGGTACTAATTTATTTTGATCAGATTTTCACATGCTTTTCTCTTTCTTTGGATGATCGTTTTTGTAACACTATTTGTAATTTCTTATTTTTGTTTAGTCATTTGTCTTAATACTTAAAACTTGCTGTACTTCAACCTAACTTTTGATTTGGAGATAGAAATATGGCAGGGTCCCCTGTTTGTCATTGACTTGTTAACTTGAAAGGGTTAAATCTAAATTTGGAGTAAAGGGACCTGTTTCATTTATTTGTCCAAATAGATTATTTTTTTTAGTATTTTAGGAAATTTTCTGAGATGAAATGCTGCATATTCAATATTCTAATTATTAATAATACAAAGCCTTTACAGTTTTTTGTCTTCTCTTTATTCTGTAGCTATTATATTCTGCTCACCCAATCTTTTTAATATTCACCCTGATTTGAGTGAAGGATTAGAATTTTACAATGCCAACTATAGTTATCTCTGATTTGAATCCAGTTGTTTGTACTTTAGAAAAAGCTCCAAATCCTATAATGTGTTATATTTGAAAATGTTTATATCAGAAGGTAGTCAAAGGCAGTCTAATCTAAAAATCTCCACTGGGGAACTGCAGGTAATCTTGGACTCTTGGTGCTGCCTTCTTTGTACACGAGAACTTTTTTTCCTTATCGTGTTTATTTACCTTTGGTGTGTAATGTAATGCATACCTTTTAAGTTTGGGATTTCAAGAAATTTATTATGAGGTTGTTGCTTTGCTTTTTATATATTTTAATCTGTTTGTAATTACACCCTGTGATAATTTTATACATGAACTAACAAATGAATTTCAGCCTAATTGAGCACTAATCTTATTATGTATTTCATAAATGAACTTTTTCTGTATTATCTCCTACAAGTAGTAGTTTCAGATTAGTTTAAACATGAGAATGAGTGAGAATAATTCCTGTTACACATTTCAAAGTTTCTAAGAGTATTTCTTCAAAATGTAAATTATTATATATTACTTCCATTTTGTTAATGCATATATCTCTAAATGTAAGATTTGTCACATATGGTAATTGAGGTTAAAATTGAATTTCTTTATTTCTGATTTGTGGATTTCTTATTCCAGCAACAGAAAAATCACATCTATCATTCAGTAGGTTTTATTTAATAGAGTGGGTGACAGGAAAATGACTTTACTTGTTAGTGAAATTTTTGAAACTAAAGGAACGTGTAACTGCATTTGGTCTCTCACTCTAACCATTTATTCTTAATATACTATAACTTAGCCAGAAGTTCTTGACAAAAAAATAATTATAACCGATTGTGAGAAATACAAAATTAATTTTCCTTTGTTCTGTTTCCCTTCTCTGTTTTCTTCTAGAAGTCAGCATGTGATCAATTCTAGTTATGATTTTTAGTAACTTTTGATTTACATATTTTTTTATCTCAGTTCTTTTCTAATTATCCTATAAACTTTTTCATACACTATAATGTTTTTATTAATGATACATTTTTCCACTTTAAATATGGGAAGGAAAGCTAAAGCCCAGAAATGATTTACTTTTCCGAACTAATCATTAATCACTGGTAGTGGTTTTAATAGTTAACAAGGTGGTTAGCTTTGCTTGACAGTTGCATTCTGTGTGTGTATATTATTTACTTATATATAGTTACCAATTTAATTAAAATATATGTTTTAGGGGCTTTCTGAAGTTGAATGTAGTAGTGTGTCTGTAATACTTAGAAATTTATAGGCACTTTTAAAATATAGTCATCCTAGTCTTTATTATTTATTAACTTGAATTATACAAGTTAATGTATTACCATCTTATATTTTCCTTTATAACCAATGTTAATGAGTAAAGGACATTTTTAGCATTCAAAACTTTTTTAAAAGTTTTTATATGATAATGCAGTTTGCACTTCAGTTTAACTTGATATTTGCTAGTTTGTAATCGTATGTCGTTTAATAAAATTCTGAGTTAACACTCCATCTGAAATTAGAATCTCTGTGATAGCCACATAGGCTTTTAGTGAAGGACATTCTAAGAAGTGTGCATGCTTAATATGAAGACATAAATGAGGAGAAATGGCTTATTAGAACACGAGCTACTTATTTGATATTAATTTTTTCTTATAATAGTTAATTTTCATTTATCTTTGGAAGGAACATTTTAATTATTTTTCCCCACTTTAAAGATGGGGTTGATATTAAAAAAATAATGTTATGGAATTAAAGTAAATATAAAAATTGGGAAACAACTGAAAACAATGAGAAAAAAACAATTAATAGTTCAATATTTTTCTTTTAACTTTTGTGGTCTAGAGTACCCCTGAATAGCAGAATTCATTCACATTGGAGAAATTCTTGATACGAAAACAAGGCGGTGTAACCATTATTATGAATTAGGTGATTTCTTTTAATTGAGACATTTGATTTTTCCTCCCTATGAACTGTATCAATATAGGACCAACAGATGATATTTTATTTTATAATGTTATTCTTGATAACAAAAACATTGTAAATTTATTTCTGAAGTAGTTTGTTTGATTCTGTGGTTTATTAAGGAAGTAAGTTTGAAGTTATTTCATTTAGAAGTTGTTCATTCACATGTAAGTTAGCTGAAAATACCTGTGGTTTCAAACAATTTGCTTTTTTCTGTAAGAGACTTTTTTTTATAAGATAAATGTGTTAATTTTTAGAGTAAACTTGGCCTCCAGCCTATACCCGCTTTCTTTGGGTATTGAAATTTGAACCTAATTCAAGGAAACAGAGAAAAAAGCTTTTTCCATTTAATCTTTAACTTTTGGGTTTTTTTGATAGTAGGATGGTGAAACTATTTTATAGTTTTTCCCTCATGCAGATCTTATTTGCTGTGTCAAAGTAATCAAATTTTTTCTTTTGTGAGGTCTGTCCTTTACAAAACCCGATGGATTGAGGTGTGATAAGTGAACCTGTGGATAAAGTCATAGACTATTTAGTTAGTTCTGGGTTACAGGGGTAGTTTTAATCTGGTACTGGCTCTAAAAACACAGCTAAACTGAAAGAATTTCTCAGGAACAAACTGGACCTAAACCGAACACCTGCACTCTGACTAGAATCAGACTTCTTAGACATGAGCTCATTGCTTCTGGAGATCACCATCTGTCATTCCCCTGCCAATGTTGAAAGGATTGAAGAGAGTGAGCTGTGGTCAAACCAGTGCTGGCTCTGGCCAGTTCCCATTGCAGAGAGTACTTCATTTGCCTTTGTAAAGGTTTCTAAAATAAATTGTAAGACCACCATAAAAGCTGTTAAAGTGAAATAACGCACAATTAAGAGTGATTAAATGTTAAATTTATTAGAAATATAAAAGAAACGTCAATAAATGAAGGAAATTCCATTATAATTATATTTTAATAGATGATGAGGTGGCTAATTTTTCAAACTGTAATTTGTCTTCACAGCTTTAGGTCTTATATTAGTAACTTACAATTACACCAGTTATTTCAGGAAATTGAATAGGATGCCTTAAGATTTTATTTTACTCTTTTTAGTGAAATACCTATCTCTGCTCTTTTGTGGACTCTTAAACATTTCTCCAGTTTTGTCTTTATATTGTAGGTATCAGAGATGGAGACTTTTATAATTTTGTTAATTTTTTTCTTTAGTGAAAGGGCCCACCTTCAACTATCTTTCATATGCACTGTTCATTAGGAAATCTTTGTGATTTTACTGTAGAATTTAGCAGAGACTTTGACCTTATACATAAATAAAACCATTTCTTAACTTTCTTTAATTTGGAGTGAACTTTGAAAATGACCTTTTGTGCTTATGATGTTTGCTTTATTAAGATGTCTGTATGTACTGAAAATCCTACAAACCATGTTTTTGTGTAGATGCTTTAGGTACTCAGGGTACAGCTGTATAAAGATAAGCTAAAAATGCAAGTTCAAACTTAACTGAAAATGCAGGAAGCCACAAGCTTTTTGATAAATTTTAGAATTTTTGTATGTGTAAGTAGCCTTCAATTCTGGTTAACTTTGATTTAATCCCAAGTGATGTTTTTAAAAATTCGTAACTTTAAATTTCTCTATACCTGAAAACCTTCATTGATACAGGCACCACTGTACCACATCAACAAATTTACTTTCGTCTGTTGTACAGTGTGTTTGCAAGGCCACCTCCAGATTTTTGGGATTCCCAAGGAGGACTCACAGGACTTTATGTATACAGTTATATTCCTGGCTATGGTTTATTGTAGTTGAAAAGATATAAAGTAAAATCAGTAAAGGAAAAAGGCACATGGGACAAAGTCCAAAGGAAACTAGGCCAAGCTTCCAAGAATTTTCTCCCAGTGAAGTAGCACAGGACATGTTTAATTCTTCCAGTATGGAATTGTGACAGCATGGGTGAAATGTTGTCTACCATGAAAGCTCATTAGAGACTCAGCGCCCAATGTTTTTATTGGGGGCTGGTCAAATAGCACCCTTTTCCTAGTTGTACCAAAATTCCAGACTTTCTGAAGGAAAGCAGATGTTAGCGTAAACTATATTGTTTGTACAAATAGTTTAGATTCAGTGAGCCATTCTTACCAGTTCTCAGAATTGTGAGGCCCCTCCCTCAATCGATATTCCCAGGTGCCAGCCAAGGGCCAGCCTTACTACTAATAGACATTTCTAAACACAGGGAGGCTCAGGCCAGCTCTGTTAACTCTTAACTCTTTTGACTCTTTTCTGCACATGTGTGTTTATATACATCCAGTATAACTAAACCTGGTTGCCTGGCGTTGTTAATTACAAATTTGAATTTGAGTTTATATTTAGTTGTCTTTAAGTGGTAGAAGTAGAGAATAACACTAATGTGTCAGTTTAAAAGAGATTCAAGCACCTAGACTTGAGATATAAAACCAGCTGTGTTTTGATAAATGGAAATAAATTCAAAATTCTTTTTTGAAAGAGCCTATGGAGGGTTCTGTTGTTTTAGATACGGGAAAAAAATTGGAGGCATTTATGTCATGCCTCGTCATATATTAGTAAGGTTATAGTTCTATAGAGTCTTTTCCTCATAGATGGTATTGATAATGGCCTGGGTGGTGGAAACAAATGAATTTTATATGCTGGCTCTATGGAGAGTGAGAAGTTCCTTTTCTTCTGAAAATTGCCATTTTTCTTAATGTGATAAGAAATTCACCTAAAATAGTGAACAATACTTTAAAAGCCATATTTTTTTTCTAATAGTCCTCTTGAGAGTCAATGTAGTTTAACTGCCATGTAAAGAAATATGACTTAGGAAATAGTGATTTTCATGGATGCTTATAAATGTTGGTATAAATAGTCATGTTTTCCTGGTATGAAAAATTAAGCTAAAGAAATCAATGTTTGCCAAATGGAAAAAAAGATTAATTGGAAAAGAAAAATTTAAAAATTATTTTCTGAAAAGGATTAAGAAGGAAATAAAAAACATTCTAATTTTTGTTTTGTTTTATGACCCAGTAACCTGAACTAATCATTTTCTAGCCAGGCATCAGTCTGTTTGTTTATGATGTTTTCTATGCACCTATTGCTAATATTTATTCTTTTATGTGATTTATACTGTTAGCAAATGTGTGGCATGCTATATTTAATTTAATTAAATGGTAAGTCTACTGCTGTATTTTTTTTCAGTAGCAAAGCATGACTTGTATACTGCTGTATTTTTAAGTTACAAATGCTTGTATGTGCAGCAAAATAATTCCCAGAATTTATGAATTTTGATTAAGAAAATGATGTCATTTTGAAATTTGACTATAATCTTCATGAGGGTAAGCGCCATGTCTATATACCCTGTACCTAGAATTGAACTTGGCATGTAGTAGGTGCGCAATAAGTAGTCTTTGAATAAAGGAATGAAAAAAAAGTATAGTATATGCTTTGTTTTCAAGTTAAAAATTCCTAGACGTTATATTGAAATAATTTATAGTGACCTTCTGTTTTAAAGATGACAAAATCTAAACTCTTAGTGTCTCTTATTAACCAGCAGGTCATACTTGAATCAAATCTTGTTCACATTAATTTTAAAATGTGTACAGTGAAACTTCATTATAACACTTTGTTCCCTTTAACATTTCCAACATCAAATGCAAAAACACCAAAGACATATAAGAAGGTCCACTGTATGTGGAATGAGCTCTATAAGCTAATGTGTTTTTAAGGCTGTACGGGAACAGACGAGGGAATGTGCCTTCTGTGGAGTATGGTGACGATGTCACAGAACAGTCAAACATACGAATTTCATCTGCTGGAAATAAAAGGTATAGTATGTAATGTAAATTCTGCCCTTCAGTCATTACATACACTGTGAAACAGCACCCGTTAAAACTGGCTTACTGAAAAGTAGGAAGATAGTATCTCAACAGCCTTCCTTATCAGTGAGAAAGGAATTAAAGGGAAGAAGAGGTTCAGAGGGAAGAGTTGTGTTAAATGAAGAACGTTAGTACTTTAAAGCATTCTTTTGAAGAGCAAATTTTGATTATAAAGTGTGCCAAGGTTTTCTGAGTAAGTCCCTATCATTTTAAAGTGTATATATTTTTGAAGTAATGAAAGGAGAAATAAACATAATGCAGTGGACTAAAAATAAATTTAAAATATCTTTATCGGGGTAGTGGAACTTAACTGGAAATAAATTGAAAATGTTCTTGCAATGAGTTTTCATTTCAAATCTTTGTTTTCGATTTTCAGCTTATTGAGTAGATAACTTTTCTGCTTATGTTGTAAAACGGATGCTCATACATAATTCTGTCATGTTTGAAAAGATAAGAAATTAAATGCATTTTATATTCATTTCTCTTTCTATTTATAGTTTATCATTTTAGTGGCTTTCTTGTATCATACGTAAGAATAAGTGCTTCCAAATCTTTAGTGTATAGTGAGGATGATATTGTCATGTGTCAGGAACAGTGTCTATTTTCTTTGAAGAGTAATTCATAAAAGTGCTTGAGATTAGAGAATTTGCTGTTTGGGTCTAGTTAATGAAGGTTCTGTGAGGGACTTGTCTTTCTCGGAAGGAGTCTTTTAGGGATGATCTTCTTTTCCAAGTGTGTGTATAGGTGTCACCACTTTTTAAAAAAGATATATGTGTACTTATATTCATTTTCTTTACTGGGGTAATTCTTCTTAATTAAAAAAATGTTTTATTGGGAATCTATAGAGCCAGTGAAGAAGGCTGAAGAAAAAGGACCCTGAATACATTGGGGTCCCACTATTTAAAGATATAAAATGCCTTGATTTTTCTCTTACTTTAAGAATATGTAACTATTACAGTATCTGCAGTATTTTAAAAGGCCAGTAACTCATACCTACATTTTACTCTACTTTTTGTTTCCTGAAGATTATTTGAGTTTTAATTCTTTTTGTTTTTGTTTTAGTGCTCGAGACAATGAAGCATCCAAATCTACCCGAGAGATCTGTAGTCCTTTTGCAGGGATGCTCTTTGGTATGTGCAAACTTCAGTTGATTAGACATGTAGAGTGTTTCATCAAAGGTCTTTTTATTTTTTGATAAACACCCTTTCCCATTTTCTTTCCATGTAGTTTTTGAGGTGTTTTGGTCCAATCATGGTCATAATCCATGCTTTCTCTTTATAGAAATGAAATGCATAGTAACATAACTTGTCACGATAAAGTGAGCCTTATTTCCTGTGTGTAATTTTAAATAGAAAAGAACTCTATTCTTAGTGTAAAAATTATTAGAAAAATATCTTGAATTTGGTTTTAGTGAAGTATATGAGAAAATAGGATTAACAGTTTAGGTTCATTCACCTGAAAACCATCAGTAATTTATTTTTATTATTTTTTTAAAATATATTTTTATTGATTTCTGAGAGGAAGGGAGAGGAAGAGAGAGAGAGAGAAACATCAGTGATGAGAGGAAGTTATTGATCTGCCTCCTGCATGCCCCCAGCCGGGCATTGAGCTCGCAATCTGGGCATGTGCCCTGACCTGGAATTGAACCTCGATCTCCTTGATCATAGGTTGATGCTCAACTGCTGAGCCACACCAGCTGGGCCCATCAGCAATTTAAATCTTGGCTTAGAAATATGTAATTGCATGATATTCTCAGACCTTTGTTTCTTTGAAATGGCTATTGTGAGAAAAAATTGCACAGCACCTAGAATTTTATTCTAGCGTAATGTTTTTGAGAATTGACCAATTTTACTGTCAATAGATCAGAAAGCTTTATTCTTATGATGTATTTTGATAAACATGATAAAATTGGAGAACAGGCTTTTTGTGTTGAGAGCCCACTGACAAATAGTTTTATCAATAAATGGAAATTTTAAAAATGAATGTCATGAACTTATCATTAATGCAATCTAGTAATTATGGATGAATATTCAGTGAGATAATAAACTGATGCTTGAAATAAACCATTCAAGTCATTTAATCCAGCGGTTTATGTCATGGATATGGATATATATACACACACATATATATTTTTCTCCAGGTTATATTTGTGTATACCCACAGGGAATTTACTCTCTTCTGAGGCAGTACTTTCTATTTTTAGGTGGTTCTGATTATTATAATAATTGTCATTTCCATTGAACTGAAATTTGTCTTCCTGTAATTTTGCCCCAGTGACTTCATTTAGAGCCTTTTGCTTTATTTAAAAAATTAAGGCAATTGACTGCTTAGAGCAAAAATAATATATTGTGGTGTTTACAACAGAATCATGGGTTATTTAGAAGTATATTTTAAATTTTCCAAATATTTGGGAGTTTTCCTGCTGTCTTTTTGTTATTGACTACTTGTTTAATTCCCCTGTGGCCTGAGGGAAAAAATTGTATAATTTTAAATTTGAATTTTCTTAATAAAAATGTTTTAATGGTTCAGAATATAGTCAACCTTGGTGCATGTTTAGTGTGTACTTGAAAGAATGTGCAGTGTGTGCTTTTCTCTGTTGACTAGCTTTTCTAATGGTTATGGGTCACTGTATTAATTTTGTATTGCCACAGCACAGATTAACGCAAATTTAGTGACTCAAAACATCCCACATTATCTCACAATTTCTGTATGTGAAGAATTTAGTTAGGTCCTCTGCTCAGGATCTCACAGTGCTGTAAACCAGGTTTCAGCCAGGTTCCAAGCCCATTCGGAATGTTGGCAGAGTTCACTTCCTTGTGGCTGTATTACTAAGGGCTCCGACTTCTTATTGGATGTCAGCTGGAGACCGCCCATAGTTCCTAGAGGCTGACCACTGTTTCATGCAACATGGGCTTCCTCACCCTGGCTGCTCATTTTATCATGCAAGCAAGGAGACTTTCTAAACTCAGGGAGGGCTTTTACCTGATTAGATCCAAGATAATGTCTCTTTTGATAAATTCAGAATTGATTTGGTACCTTAATTATATCTGCAAATTCCTTTCACCTTTGCCATATACTGTTGGCTGGAAGGAAGTCATGCCCGTACTTAAGGGGAATGGTTTATACAGGGAGTCTTCACCAGAAGGCAGAGAATGTAGGATCTGTCTTAGAATTTTGCCTGCCACAGTCACATTTTTCTGTTACTTGACCAGTCTTTTTGAGGCCTTATTTTAAGTTTAGTTGGGGCCATTTAGAGTAGCCTTCCTTCCATGGGTAGTTTAGCCTTACTACTACAGAGTCACCTTTCTGGTCTCTTCCCTGAAGACCTAGGGGATCCCCAAGGACTCGACTCTACCTGGCTAGAGCTTGAGTTTCTCTCCACTTTGAGGTCTGAGAATTGTTTAGTTAATGTGTTCTCCATGGTTTTTTTGCCCAGCCGAATGGAATTTCACTCTGTGCATGCACAAACTAGTGCACAGAAAGTTGGAAGTTCCCTCTGGATTTCTGAAGCTCTTTTTATGCTTTATTTTGGATCTTTTCCCTAAACTTCCAGCTATGTTAGCTTTCCTGAATTTTGATCTTTATCTGCTCAGTTCAGCTCAGTTTCCAGCTTGGTTTGGGTTCTGCCTCCCTGTACCTGCAGTCTGGAACTTGCATTCAGGCAGAAATGGGGGTGCTTACAGGGCTCACCTCATTTATTTTTCTTCCCTCAAGTATTACCAGTCCTGTGCTTCCTGGTGTCCAGTGTCATATATTTTGCCTAGTTTTATTACTTTTTTGGGGAGGTTAAGTTCTGTGCTTGTCTCTCATGATCAGAAGCAGAATGGATATATAATTATAAAGCATTATTATTGACCTTAATGTAACTTACATTCCTCCAGTGGGAGTTCTACTGTTTCTGACATCTGTGCTTAATGGACAGACTTAGAAGCTGTATGTCCACTTAATTATTAATTGGGAGGCTAATAATTAACGTAGTAGAGGACTTGCTGGTTCAGTTACATTTTTGATGTCCTGTGATTTTTCTAGTGCTCCAGTCATGCATCTTAATTAAGAGGCGATTTTGTGTCATTGACATATGCAGCAATAATCTTTGGTGGACATCCAACATGTTTGCACAACTGGATTTTCACATAAGTGATATCAGGATGAGGTTTATAGTTTTTTTCTGTGGAATTGAGGTTATGATTGATGTTTTTTGAGAAGGATGCCAGTGTGATTAGTGTTGTATGTTAAGATAGTTGGTCTTACATAAGTGTGCTGGATGGACCGAAGCAGGGAGAGGGGGAGTTCAGGAGACTGGTTAGGTGGTTATTGCTGCAATCCAGGTGAAATGTGGAGAGGTTCTATCCAAAGTTAATGGCCATGAGAATAGGAAAGAGGGTCCACACATGGAGTAAATGAGAGGATGAGCAAAGTTACAGTGAGGTTTGAGGTTCGATTTTCAGGGTATTAACAGAAAACAAAGAGGTGCAGTTTCTTTTGAGGTGTTCAGCTTAGACATACTTGTTAAATTTAAGGGGCTTGTGGGAAATATTAGTGGAGTTATTATCCCAATTATTGGAAAAATGAGGATGGGGATTCGACTATTCTCTTATTTAAGAAGGTTTTTTAATAGAAGGATTAATGTGTCTTTGATACATGTTAGGTATTCATTATGAAGTTAATTGTTGACTGTATGAGAACTTTCTATGATAAATATGATTTTACTTTCTATATTTCCTGCTTTTGCAGCAATTACTCTTTGATCCAGTAATTAAAAATGGAGATTTTTTTTTAAAAAGTAGAGTTTCTAGTTGCATATGAGCTCAAGAGTTAAGACTGCATTTTTTTCTTACCACTTTCTAGGAGGTGAAGATCGAGAACGTATTCAGAGAAAGAAAGAAAAGTATAGACTAGAATTGCTGGAACAAATGGCTGAACAACAGAAGAACAAGAGACGGTAATGAAAGGTTTGCATTTAAAAGGGATGGTTTGAATTTAAAATCCATTTGTGTAAATGACATGATGATAACTATTACATAGTAAAACAAGAGGATATTTTTCAAACTAATGTGCTTTTGTGTTTGTAAATCGCTTCAATTTCAGTCTGTACATTGTAAATCAGCAGGGTAATAAATGCTCTGTGTTTCTTTGTCATAGGTAACTAATGAGACTATGTATATAGTATACTTGAACAGGCCTTTTACATACCTGAATTAATTTCTTCAATTACTGATTTAGGGTAGCATTTAATGCTATCTTCATACCCACTTATATTATCCCATATATAGTAAGAAATATGAAATAAAAATATTTTATCTTCTAACAGTGTAAAACGGTGCATATATATGTGCAGTATAAAAATAATCATAGTTGAATATTTATATTGTATACAAGTTTCAGTGTTTGTAATTTTTCTTGTAGAAACACTGGTGAAATATTAATTACACTTTAAAATTAGGAATAGATATCTTGGTTCTAGAGAACTTGAGACCTATTATCTTTTTTTTTTTTTTTAATATATCTTTACTGATCTCAGAGAGAGGAAAGGAGAGGGAGCGAGAGAGACAGAAACATCAATGATGAGAGAGTCACTGATCGAGCCCACAACCCGGGCATGTGCCCTGGCCGGGATCGAACCCTGATCGCCTGGATCCTAGGTCGATGCTCAACCACTGAGCCACGCCCAGCCAGGCGAGACCTATTATCTTTAAAAAAAAAGATTTTTATTGATTTTTAGAGAGGAAGGGAGAGGGAGAGAGACAAACATCAATGTGATATTTCAAGTGGCTGCCTCCTGCACGCCCCCTACTGGGGATTGAGCCTACAACCAAACCAGGGCATGTGCCCTAACTGGGAATTGAACCAGCAACCTTCAGTGCACGGGACAAACACCCAACCAGCAGAGCCACACTGGACATGGCAAGACCTATTAGCTTTTAGTTTTGTCATTTGTCTTCTATCTTAGAGGAAGCCAGTATCTACTGTCTGATATTCACCATTGTAAACATTTTTAAAAAAATTCTTATTAGACAGCATGGTATTAATTTTTAATTTTTTACCCTTTTTGTGTGAACTGAAAATATACATGTACCCTAAAAGGAGTAAAGATATTGTTTTACTTCTGTACTTTACTCTGTGTAAACTGCTTAGGCTTTAAAGTAGCCCAGGCATTGTTTTAGAGATACTTGTTCAAGTCAGTTTACATGTGAATTCTAGTTTACTTTAAATCAGAAAAGTTTAGTTTTCATAATTATTTAAGGCTTTATTGTCAGTTAAATGAATTATTTGTATTTGGAGATGTTATTGCATGGACTTTGTGTATATGTTTGTTTCAGTAATGATTATGATTTTGTTAGTGTTTGTTATAACTTTTTAATATATAAAACTTTAAATTTGTTTAGAGAAAAAGATTTGGAACTCCGTGTTGCAGCTTCTGGAGCCCAAGACCCCGAGAAATCGGTAAGGGTTCCTGGCATCTTTTAATGTTTAATCATTCAGTCAACTCAAAAGTGGCAGCAGGTGGTGATAGCAGATATTGGGGGAAATGTAAGAGTAGATCAGTTTGATCATTAATAAACTCAATTTGCTTCTTTTGCTAAGCTAATTAATCCTTTTTCACATATTCATTCTTTTTTTTAGTTTGTTTCAAATTAGCCCTTTGTACTTTGTGTACCTGTACTGTTCCATGAGAGAGTTATCTCAGTTTAATTTACAATAGATGTTAATATTGTTCTTGGGTGTATCTTGATCACTTTTCTTACATTCTAGTGATTTCCAAAGAAACTGAAATCTTTAATTCTAGACTGTAGGCACTGACTGGGTCGAGTAGTGTGGCCTGATATATTTACTGTCTGGCTCTTCACAGAAAATGTTTGCTAACTGGAGAATACTTTGATGTCAGAAATGGTCATTGGCTAGAGAAGCAGCACAGTGTTGTGGTGTAATAGAGTTTTATATTTAGAATTAATATCTGGCTCTATTCTTTGCTTGATTATTTATTAATGGTGAGACATTAGGTGTTTGTGTACTTTCAGGGAGTCTCAGTTACCCCATTTATAAAATAAGGATTAGATCTTCAAAATCTTTTAGCTGTAAAATTGTGTTATTCTGTGACTAACTTAAGTGTCTGCTGGCAGTCTGGAATAGAGGGGGTCTTTAGAGGTCCTTTCCACCTTTAAATTAATGATTATAAATAACAAACAGATTTCTTTTCTTTATTTTAGCCTGATAGACTAAAGCATTTTAGTGTGGCACCAAGACACTATGAAGAGAGAATCCCACCTGAAAGACCCAGAGTAGCTTTCCAGACCCCTCTCCCTCCTTTATCTGCTCCCCCTGTGCCAGCCTTCCCACCAGTTCACTCCATCCCACCACAAAGTGAAGATCTGTACAGTGGACTCAGCAGCACCCTTGGTGAAATGGTGCCTCCCAGGTGCTTGTTTAAAATGTTTTATGTTTGGGAATTGGGTAAGGTATTATAATTTATGAATTATAGAAGGATTTGCTGAAGCAGATAATGTTAAGCATTAGAGATTTTTGTGTAATTAATGACTTGTCAAATAATTTCTCCTGAAATGTTTTCATTGTTAGACTTCTCTGTTATTATAAAAATAAGGGAAATTCTTACAACATTTTTTTATATTGTTGAAAGATGCATTAGACATTTTAGTATGCATAAGTACATTTAGTATTTAATTTTAGGTCATACTTTTGGATATTTTAAGTATCTTTCAACATATAAAAGATACATTTTCTTCAGTTTTGTAATTCCACTTGGCAAACATTGAATACTTCAGTTTATACAGAAAAAGTTTCTAATGTGGCTTTTATATATATTACTTTAACTTCTGTTTCATTCAACTTTCTCTGTGATTACTTATGGACTATGAAACTCAAATACCTGAAATGAAAACTGTTGAGATTATAAAACTTGTAATTTAGGTATTATGGAAAAGATTTAATTTCTGTTGGTAAAGGTATCATGCTATACATACATACAGAAAATCCTGTTGTTGACATTGATATTTTCCGGACTATACTATCTTCTCTTAGGGGGACTTGAACTATTTCTTTGCTTATCATTATCATCAATGTATTAATTATAGTAGTGTATTTAATCAGGTGTTTTTCTTTCTTAACTGTGATATTTTCTGGGCTGTGCTTTCTTTCAGTAGGACTTGGTTTTGTCTTTGATTTAATACTAACAAGTTGTAGGACTGCCTTTACTGTATTTATTAGGTGTTTTGTTTCATCCACTGGCTTCTGTTCTGAAAAAACTAGGTGGGATTGGAATTACAGAGCATGGAATGATGGTCTCAGCTATGGGCGAGGGGTTACAATGGTTGGCTTTACTGTATGGATTTTGGGCAGATCACACCTTTATTGAACTTCAATTTTCTCATTGGTAAAAGTGCAATAGTAGTATTTTTTCCTTGTCTTCAATTACAGGGTTGTTGTGAGGATTAAATCTGAAATCTCTATAAAAATGTAAGGTTTAATGATGTCGACAGGTTTCATTGCAGTTTTTCAACTGCTTTGCTGATGCATCTATGGAGTGAGGATAGTAAGGTTAGACACACTGAGTGACTAGTAAATGTGAAAAATATTCGTGACTGAAGAGACCTGTAAAGGCCTTCTTAGCTCTTCAGAATTTGAAGTATACAGTAAGGAGAACTTGTTAGGGTAAACTTAAAAGTACAGATGTTCTGGGACTCCCCCTTTCTCTTTCTGTTCATCTAAAGGGGTTTCCCTTTTCCATTTGTACTATTGGGAAATTGCCTTGGGGGAAATACAGCAACATTTCCTAGACAGTAGTGAAGTGCTGAGGTAGAAGTTTTAACTTTGTGAAATACTAAAAATTGTGTCAAGACTTCACTGTTGATATATAACTAGTATCTGTTTCACATTATGGTTAACTTCCTTTGAGAGAACAATACATTTTTAGTTAAAAAATGTACCTCTTTCCCCAGTATTAAATGGAACCATTTTTAATTCCATTTTGTACCTCTTTGCCTTTTCTTCCTCTCTGTGACTCACTCACTTCGGCAACCTGGCTGAAGCATTGCCTTTTCTAGAAAGCCTTCGTCATGCTTCCCTCCTGTGGCCTAGGTGATTTAAATGTCCTTGCACCACGTTCCTATAGCACCATGTCCCTCATCTACTTGTATGTTTCATTTACTACACTTGCTGTAATTGTCTGTTTATTTCTGTATTGTTTCTGAGGGACAGGGACCATGTTTGTTCAATATTGGCATACAGTGACTAATTAGATATTGATCGATTGAATAAAATCTGAAGTTTTTGTCTTAAGTATTGTAGCTTTTTCCAAAGCAGCAGTCAGATTTTCAGTAACAGTTTTGCAAAAGAATACCTTGATTTTAAAAAAATTACAATGAAATATGAGAAAAATTTTTCAATTTTCTTTTGATATAGGATTGCACCTCTGCCTCCACCTCCCCTTCTACCGCCTTTAGCTACTAACTATCGAACTCCTTATGATGATGCATACTATTTTTATGGAGCCAGGAATACTATGGATCCTAGTCTTGCTTATTGTAAGTTATCTATAGTATAAACATTTTTTCCCACTGGTTCAGTCAGGGAAACTTTTTTTTGTGCAAGCAAAAATATATAAATGAGAAAAGCATAGGTTTACTTAATGCAAATATAATATATATTTGATTTAATAAGTGTCCTATTTGAAAACTCAATATTTTTTATAGTTATTTCCTTTTTATCTAGATTTCAGAAATAACTCTGTTATGTTTTCTTGCATTGTTTTTTTTGCTAACTCCTAACCCAGAAGGAAATACAGATTTTTTCCCTTAGGTAGCATTTTCAGTGAGCGAATTTTCTTTCAGGGATAAAGTATTATTAAATGGGTACTCTGGAATAAATACGTGTGTGTGTTTTTTAAAGATGGTTCAGGAATGATGGGAATGCAGCCTGCAGCTCATGTTAGTGCTCCTGTCACCCATCGGCCAGCACAGCCCATTGCGTAAGTCATTGTCGAAATGATAATTTCTTTCAGGATTAATTTGTTTTCCATAGAACCTGTATTATTCAACTCATTCTTTTTTTCTTCAGAACAGATAAAACTTACTTTAATTTCCAATTATTACCTAACCAGTATGTTCAAAGTATTGCTTGCAAGTCAGTGTTTTATAGAAAGCACATTTTAAAAATTAAGAATAACCTCATCTTCTCTCATTAGAAAAGTCATGCATGCAAATTATTGGTAAATAAGAGTACAAACAAACATCTGCAAAAAATCGAAATCACCGAAAATCTCATTTATCCAGAGATAGACATATCTAAATATGCATTCAGGAAGTCTTTTTATGTACACACACAAACTGGCAAAAATATACACATAACACACGCCAAAATGTATATGTTGTTCTATAACCTACTTTTAAGATTAACCTTTAGCATTTGAATTATGATGTATCTTTGTGTGGGCCCTCTGTCTCAGCCACAATCCCTGCTAGTTTTTACAGCCAGAAGTTATGGGGACTTCTGTTCCCAGTAGTGGAATCCTGGATTGGGGGGCCTAGTGTGGGGCTGGGACCCTTCACTCCTTAGGGGGGACCTCCAGAGCTGAGACATCCCTCCTGATTTTTATCTATTATGTTAGGGTATGGGGCCAGCCTATTCCACTTCTCTGCCCCTCCTACCAATCTTAATGTGGCTGCTACTTTATATCCTTAGTTGTAAAACTTCTTTTCACCTAGATTTCAGGTGGTCTGAATGATGGTGATTCTGTAGTTGAGTTATAATTTTGATGGGGTTGGGGGAGAATATGAATACTGCATTTACCATGAGTTTCTTCTTTTTAAAGGCTAAATAATATCCTGTTGTATGGATATAACACATTTTCTTTTTCCACTCATCCATTACTTTCAAAGGAACTCTAGAAAGAATTCAGAAGATGACTAAAGATATTGTCAATATGTTGAGATAATTCTGTATTCAGCAAAGTAATAGTTCATGAATGAGATTGAAATAAAAATATTTGAAGAGAAACAACTGAATTTGCCATTAGCAGACCCTAAGTAAATGAAATTCTAAATGCAGGTGGAAGGATGTCCTAGAGGGAAGGTCTGAGTTGCACAAAGCAGTGTAAAGGAAGAAAGGTGGTAAATGCCTGAATAGAATTAAGTAAATATTATCTATGTAGAATTATTTGGGTTTAAGAGTAAGTAAAATTAAGAATAGCTAATAGGGATAGCATATAAATTGGAAGGGATTAAATGGACTAGTTAATGTGCTTAAAATCTTTGCCATTTGGGAGGATGGTAAAGATTTTGATTAGCTGTAGTCTTTGATAAGTTTGGGAGTTACATTTCTAGGGTAACCACTAAACGTACATGGACAAAGGTGCAACTTACTAATGTACTAGAGGGAAAAAAATCAAAAAGGAGGACAAAAAGAAACATAAAAAGGCTTAAGGAGCCTACTGAACCTGAATATAAGTAAAAATTAAATGGCAAATTTAAATTCAATATTAGTAAATGGATAAAGTATCTAGTTCTATGTCAATTGTAAAAATTACAACTGTAGTTGTAATTAACCTTAAAAGACAATAAGGATATATTACGAACAATTTTATGCCAATGAATTTGGAAATTTAAGTGAAGAAAAACTCCTATTAAAATTTAACTTAATAAAACTGACTCAAGAAGAAATAGAAAATATCAGAACTGTGTTTTTAGAAAGTTGGGTCATTAGTTTCAAAACTCCACACAAAATCAACTCCAGGTCTAGATGGACTGATGAATTATACCAAACATTCAAGGGAAAAAAATTTTATGCAAACTAATTCAAGAGAGAATACTCCATAGCTACTATTTATGAGACTGTCATAATCTTGATGCTCAAACTTGACAAGGCCAATATGAGAATGGAAAATTACAGGCTAGTCTCATTCATAAACATAGATAAAAGAAGCCCAAAACTAAACCTCGTAATGTAGAAAAGGAATTTCATCCCAAGTTGGAATTGTTCTGGAAGGTAGGATGACTGTAGTGCTGTGTATCAGTTAGTATGGACTTTGCAGGCAGAGTGCCTTGGTTTGAATCCTGGCTTTACTAAGCTTGAGAAATGTTTCTTAACTTCTGTACCAGTTTGTTAGTTGGGATAATACTGGTATCAACTCATAGGGTTATTCTGCGGATTGAATGAATTAAAATATGTAGACCATCTAAAATAGTGTCTGATACATACTAAATGCTAATTGGTGTTAGGTATCAATATTGCAAAGTTAATTACTGTAATATACCATATTAACAAAGTAATGCAGAAAGCTATATGATTATCTCAATAGATACAGAGAAAGCATTATAAAATTTAGCACCTTTAGTGATTAAAAACTTAAAATAGGTTAGAGAGGAACCTTCTTAACCTGAGAAGTTGTAAACATGAAAAACCTACATCATATATTTTACTTAACGGTAATGTTTACAACATTCTTTTTGAGACTGGCAGTATGACTAACATTTTTATCACCACTTTCTTTTGGGGCCTGGTAATTGCAGCAAGGTCAAGAATAAAAAAGGAAGGAAGATATAGGTACAAAGATTAGAAAGGACGAGAGAAAACAGATGTTATTGGCAAAAGAATACAGAGATAAAATATTAGAATTAAAAGGAGTTTTAGCAGAATTACTGAATACAAAATCAATATATGAAAAGTAGTTGCTGGAGCCCGGCTGGCGTGGCTCAGCGGTTGAGCATCAACCTATGATCCAGGAGATCA